>NC_081520.1:38732254-39032254 GCF_030273125.1 Centropristis striata | reverse complement strand
CCCCTTTTTGTGGGATTTGCCGACAATTACTGTTTTTACATATTTAATGCCTTCTATTTCATTATATTTAATGTCTATAATGGAGCCTCCCAGTGAAAGTATTTCACTCCACTGTGCTGTTATAACAGAGGTGACAACAAATGTCTTAAATCTTGAATCAATAAGAAACCTTGTCCTTTAATTGGGATATCTGACATGTTTCAGGTTTGTCAACAAAGCAGGCGTATGTTCTGGAGACAACTTCTAGAGTCTGGACCGCCTCTGTGCCTGTAGTGAAAGGTACGTGTCACTCAAGCCTTCTGATAACACTTTAACCTTTACGTGTCGAGTTTGTGTACAAAGAATGTGTGGAAATATTGTGAAGTATGTTCACTCTTCAAATGCAGCAGGATGGAGCGGTGAGAAGGGAAACAGCCTCTATGTGTAAAAATTCACCTTGTCGACGTGTGCTGGAGTAAGAAATCAATAGCTCCAGGGTGTTGTTCTGCTTCTGTATGTCTCTGGAGATGAGAGATAGAGTCGAAGGAGGAAAGAGAACAGTGGAGAATCGGAGGGATTATTATGATTCTGACAAGTGTTGAAAATAATACATAGCTTGTATGTGAACAGAATGGCAGGTACAAAAACCACAAGGGTAATTTTTACAGTAAGGAAAACAAATAGTTTATGTTTCTATCAAAAGTAGCCCTCAAAATAATGAGTCTTGGGTCTGTAGAGAACTCACTTCACAATACAAAGCCTCACAGCTGGTTGAGGACTTTGTTTTTTTATCCTTGAATTGGCTTCATCTCCGGCTTGTGAAGTTTCTGACAGTTTGTGTTTGTGCAGGAATCTCCACCCAGTCTTTGAGGGAACCTGTCAATTTAGCTCAATCCCAAGACACTGGTCTGCAGGTCAGCTCTGCACCAACACACAACTCACAGAGACACACCGCATCTTCTGGCGTTCACTCTCAGGGTAAGATAAGACACAGACTACACAGCAGTATTCAATAGAAGACCCCTTTAACCCTTTATCAGGCAAATAACTATATTTGGTAACTTCAGGTAATATTTCAAGAAAAAAGTTGCAAATTCCCTAGATTAAAGTGGCAATCTGTATTTAGATGGAGAAAAATATATGAACTATTTAAATAAATAAAAAAACACACACATACACACAAAAAAATTATTATTTAGAAAAAAACACACATATTGATGCAATCTTTATGTGTTTTTCAAGATGAAACTGGGTGGAAAATTTAGCATTGCCCAATTGAAACTGCATTTTCCTTAACCCTTTATCAGGCAAAGAACTATATTTGGTAACTTCAGGTAATATTTCAAGAAAAAAAGTTGCAAATTTACTAGATTAAAGTGGCAAATCTACAAGAAAAAAAGTGGCAAATCTACAAGAAAAAAGTGGCAGATTTAAGAGATTTAAAGTGGCAAATCTGCGCGAATAAGTTGCAGATTTACGAGAAAAAAGTGGGAAAAAAGCAACTTTTTTCTCCCAGATTCACCACTTTAAATCTCTAAAATCTGCACATTTTTTTCTCGTAGATTTGGTTCACTTTAATCTCGTAAACTTTTTTTCTCAAAATATTATTTTCGTATGTTTTTTTTTTTTACACATTCTGGCAGTATGTAATATCCTCCAATATTCTCTAGGGTTGAAATTTGGAATTTGCAAGTATTTCAATGAGTGCCCTATTAAGGGTTAAAGTGGTGAATCTGGGAGAAAAAAGTTGCTTTTTTCCCACTTTTTTGTCGTAAATCTGCGACTTTTTTCGCGCAGATTTGCCACTTTAAATCTCTTAAATCTGCAACTTTTTTTCTCGTATATTTGCCACTTTAATCTAGTAAATTTGCAACTTTTTTCTCTCGAAATATTACCTGAAGTTACCAAATATAGTTCTTTGCCTGATAAAGGGTTAACCCTGTGTTGTTCTGTACCCAATGGACCTGTTGTGTATCTATACCAGATTCTTTTGAAATGTATTAGACCACTGGTTTATGCCCCAGCTGTCCTAAATAACAGCATTAGTAATTACCAAAATCATTTTTATGTTTCAGTAATGGTTAATACACTTGTATGTAGAAGCTCTTTAAGTGAAATTATATTTTTAACGCTAAAATGTAATTATCATTGTTATCCTTGAATTTTCAAATTGACTGTTTTACAAATAAACTGTAAAAATAGCGAAGCACATTATTGATTCTTGATTAAGATGTCAAATTATATATAGGTATTATCTTACATTCCTGATCAAAACAATGAGTTTTAGTAGTTGAATGTTATGCTTGAATAATTTCTGACTTCTCAGAGAATCTCAGTGAGCCGACTCATATTTGGGTATAAAAAGGTGAATTCAGTTTATTAGTTGCCAAATAAATAACAATAACATTTTAGTTTTAAACAAGCTTTTGAAAGATTTCTAAAATATTATTTTTTTCCTATTTTGACTGTAGATTTGTTGAGCACTGTAGATATTTCGTGAATTTCATAAGCATTTACAGTTCTGGCTATACAGAAAAGCATAGATGGAAAGGAATCGTCACAGGTTGGAGTAGAATGTTTTTTTGTGTATTTATTTTTATTGTTTTCATAACAGAAAAATATAAACAAATTATATATATACAAATTAGAGATAGTTGGTGGAGCTACACAGAACAATACATGTTTTTATTTCATATTTTTTGACAGAGTTTTTGACATTAGACAAACAAAACAAGGGTATAACATAAATGGCACAGCAACAGAATAACACTAATTCAGTTTTTAGACATTAAATCAAGAAAAGGTTGCCATATTTTAAAAAAGATATCCTCTTTAGTAGATATTATGTACCTGATTTTCTCCAAATGTAATTGGAGTAGAATGTTTATGCCACTCTCATATCTGTCCATTAAATATGAGCTTACAGCTGGTTGGAAAGACTGGAAACAAGTGTTAAACAAGAAGTTGTGGTTTTGCAATGATTTCTGGGCCGTGCAGGGACTTTTTGGAGTTTTGTCGTAACTGTGAGATACTTCAGGAAGTCACTGCACATGTCTGAGAAATAGTCCAGAACATAACGGCCACAAAAATACAATCTTGTCTTTTCTACTCTTTGGTTTTTGTACAGACAGAGGTGCATCACTCCCATTTCCAGAGTTGGGAAGTCGTTCTTCAGACTGCAGTGCATTTATGAGCTTTAAGTCATAATATAGAAATGACATGGATGCTACAAAGAGGATGTGCTATGTTTGATTCCACTGAGTGATACAAAACAAACACATTCATTAATTTTTTATTTCACAATCTCTGAGTTTATTTTCCATTACTTTCAATTATGCTGCCAAATCTGACCTTGCATGCTGCCATAAGTTCCGGGCTTCCTTTTGAAATCAAATCAAATCAAATCAAATCAAATCAAATCAAATCAAATCAAATAAGCAGCTCAATGCCTTTGATGCAACAATTAAAAAAAACCCACAATGATTAAAACCACTAAAATATTGCTTTACTCAACTTTTTATCAGACTTAAATAACTTTTCTAACTAATCTAGGTCACTCTAAGTCGACAGCAACTAGCATTTACAACCTAATAACATATACATTACACGGTATGGTACATTTGGTAAGCAATATATGATTTAATAATAAAAAGTTGTGCATACTTACATTACTAACCCTCAGGTTAGCTCCACCCGCCTCTCCTCAGTATATTGGAGACACTGGTGTAACAGTTTATTTTGGTCGGTCTGAAGATCATCTTTTTGTATTTTTGGCTTCTGTCATATTTTTGTCTGCTGTGTAATTTATTTTTTTTGTATTGTTCCTGTTTTTAATGTCTGTCTCCTATGGACCCTGAGTCTTGAATAAAATTTGATTGATTGATTTACCATGTATTGTGCTAAGCTACCTGTTCCTTTAATTATAACGAATCATTTTAACCTTGTTTTCCTAACAGAGAGCCAGCCGATGAAAGAGTCCGCTCAGCCTACACATACTATCTCTGTCCCCACACTTCCAGGTGATATAATGATGTAAAGTAATACAGAGTTAGAACATGTGACAGGTGCTGTGTCTCATTAATGTTTTCCATCCATGTTGTTTTTATTCCACAGCAGGAGAGTGGAGCAAGCTGCTGGAGCTCTCTCCTCTGTTCCAGCTGCTGAAAGGGGTGGAGCTGCAGCTGAAGGGCTGGGCCTCGGGGGCGGGGCTTCTCACAGCAGAGCATGCTGGTAGGTTGGACACATTTTGGGTTCATATTTCAGTTTATCTGTGCAGAAAGTCACACAAATACAGTAATTAACAGATTTATTAGACCACACTGTAAAAAAAAAAAAGGATAAACAATACACTGTAAACAATTGTCTTGTAAATTAACAGTAAAATACTGGCAGCAGGGTTGGCAGCATTCTACTGTTAATTTTACAATTCCTCTACTGTTATTTACTTTACAATATGTTACTGTGATAAAACCACATACTGAATTACAGTAAAATCCTGCATTTCATAGATTTTTACAGTAGACTAAAACACAGTATGGTGCTGAAGCTAGTTGCAATATTGTTGCATTATACAATGCATTCATTTTTTTGTAGAGCATATTACTGTCTGAAAGCCAATTACTATGAATTAAGCGCTGTCTTCACTGAAACCTCAGTAATTTTAATATACCATATACTGAATGAGCTAGTTAAGTAAAATACAGCCATTAAAAATGTGTACAAGAAGAGACTTAGAAAATATCATATATATATATCATATATTTTATGGGAAACGGCAAGCCTCCTACAATTTTTGCCCAGAATGCATTGTTTTCTACAGTGTAATACAATTTTAATGAAAAACAGTATGTTACTGTCACAATTTGGCTGTTTTCTTACAGCAATTTGTTACAGTGTAGCTACTCAATAAAATTGAGGCAACAGATTGCACGAAATATTATTAATTAAATCTAACTATGTTACAAGTTGAGTTAATAACAACTTAACAGGAAGTGCCTGTCAATTAAAAACAGGCTAATTCTATTGTGTTGGATTCATTCAAAATTCTCTTGATTTAGAATTACAAACACATAAAGATTATATTTAATGTGATCAAAATAAGTAGATTCTATCTCAAACATTTTTATGTTAAAGTGTCATAAACAACTGCCTCAAAATGAAGGACGCATGTACAGTATATTTAATACATTTGATCAAATATATTAAGTTAAATGAAATTACTGCTAAATAATTTATTACAGTGCACTTGTCATAAAAACGAGAAAACATAAATATTTTTAGAAATCATTCTAAACTTGTTTGAAACTAAAATGTTATTGTTATTTACAGGTGCATCTTAATAAATTAGAATATGATGGAAAAGTCAATTTCCAATAGTTCAAGTCAAATAGCCCCAACCAAGTATTGAGTGCATATAGATGGACATACTTTTCAGAGGCCAACATTTCCATATTAAACATTCTTTTTAAAATTGGTCAATTTTACATTTTTATTTTTTTTTACAAATAAAACAATAATTGTGTAGACAATCAAGCATAACACACAACATCAGAGATTAAATTTAACTGAAATTAAATTTACCTAAAAACCTTGGGTGGTGGGCACTGATATCCATCAACACCTTCTCGTAGTTTCAACATTAAGATTCATTTCGGTAACGCTTTATATTAAGGTCCTTGTAATAACCATTAATTAACAAGTGATAAGGCCCTTGTAAGTCCTTACAAGATGCTTATTAACATTATTGTGTGTTTATAAGCTTATATAAGTGTTAATAATGGCATTCTAATACAGCTAATAGCAGGCTATAAGAGATTTATAAGCACTAATAAGAAACTTGTTAACAGTTTGCAAATGCTTAAGAACATTAATAAAAGCCTCATGAGTATCTTATAATTGTTCATAATAGCATTCCAAACACCCATGACCCACCCATTATGTCTTTGCCATGCCTTTATTAATCTTATTTTGTTTGCTTATTGATATTAAAATATACTTTATTGCTCATCTATTATAAGTTAACTATAAGTTAACTATGCTTTTTGCAACTACCGGATCTAAAGCGAGAACAATGCCTTATTACTTGTTAGTTAATGGTTATTAAGGACCTTATTATAAAGCGTTACCTTAATTTCTTTACAATTGAGAGCACATTTTCTATATCCGTCAAGCTTGATTTCTTTAAAAATGTTGCTATATTTATGGCTACTAAATAAGGTTGTCATAATATTATGGTGTAAAAAATGGCAGATTACAGCAATGTTTAAGTATTGTGCATTCTTTAGATTCCAGCACTGCCTGTTTTTTTAACCTCTTATTTTCTCGCTCCGCTGATCCAAGATAAAATCCATATGTTTGTTTCTTTGGCTTTAAGGACACAGGGTTTATTTTAGTTTAAAGATGTAGTTTTAAAGTAGCTCCGGCTGTAACTATCAAGAAAAAACGTTGGTAACGCTTTATATTAAGGTCCTTGTAATAACCATTAATTAACAAGTAATAAGGCCCTTGTAAGTCCTTACAAGATGCTTATTAACATTACTGTGTGTTTATAAGCCTATATAAGTGTTAATAATGGCATTATAATACAGCTAATAGCAGGCTATAAGAGATGTAAAATAAGAACATTACTAAAAGCCTCATGAGTATCTTATAATTCTTCATAATAGCATTACAAACACCCATAACCAACCCATTATGCCTTTGCCATGCCTTTATTAATCTTTTGTTTGCTTATTGATATTCAAATATACTTTATTGCTCATCTATTGTAAGTTAACTATGCACTTGTTAACAGTTAACTATGCTTTTTGCAGCTAAAGGGATCTAAAGCGAGAACAATGCCTTATTACTTGTTAATTAATGGTTATTACAAGGACCTTAATATAAAGTGTAACCAAAACGTTTATTTATTTATTGGGCAAACAAGAGGTGTGACTCTAGAGATGACAATTATCTGTCCATCGCTTTGGTCCAGACTGAAATGTCTTAACAATATTAAATGGATTGCCATGAATTTTTGCAGAGATATTCACAATCCTCAGAGGAAGAGGTCTACTGACTTTGGTGACCTCCTGACTTTACTTTAATGCCATCATGAGTTTTACATTTGTGGTTTTAGGTGAATTGTCTGGCCAACATTTAAGTGGATTTTCATTAAATTTGGTATTAACATCCATGTTTCTCAAAGGATGCAATTTTTAGTGATGATCACCTTTTCATCAGGTTCATTATCAAATTAATATTTGTCCAATAGTTTGTTTTTTGATCACAAGCTACAAAACTAAAACAGCTTTAGTTGAAGATTGGGTTTTGTCTAGTTTCAATAAGCAGATACTTGCATGATAATACTTTAAACATAATAAAAGTTATATTTGCTAAACATGAGCATGGTGAGATATACATTATTCTCAAAGCACCTACAGAGCCTGTAGCAAGATGTGGACTTGTATTTCTGTTTTTGTAGTTGCATCAGTAACATGTAAAGATATCACTTTCAATTGTTTTTCAGTTATTTAAAGGACATTTTGTTTAAAGGGGACATATTATGCTCATTTTCAGCTTCAAACCTCAGCTGGGCTGGATGTCCTCCAAAGCATATTTTTCTTAACAGCCAAAACATCTTTCTCAGAAGAAACACACTGAAATCTGCAGAGTTCAATGCAAAAAGATTTACTAAGTGCAATACAGTAAACTGAGTGTTTATCCGTGGATGAGACACACCAAAGATAAGGCTCAAGACTTCCTGTTTGAGTGTCCCCACCTAACCCTTTCCTCAGGGCGTTTTCTTATCTTTTGTTGTGTTTTTTCCATTAGTTCAAATTCTCCTGTCAAATCTGACCTTGCTTGGTGCCATCCGTTCTGGGCTTCCTTTGGAAATCTAATCAATTAAGCAGCACATGGCCTTTAATGCAGTTATGACAAGCAGTATATGGCTATGTAATTACATTTTTTGAGCTATTCATTGTCATTATGTTGTGTTTGTTGTTTATACAAGTCACTTGCCATCACACAGTCCACACTGACTGGGTGTCTTATTTCAGGGTTGATATATACTCTAGAAACTCACATATATAATATGCACAAGTTAAGTTTTTAACATATCCCTTGAAAACCTACAATGGCGTATTAGGGCCAAGTATGAAAAAAAAAAATAATAATACGGACCCGGGGGAGGGGGGTAATATTTCGAGACAAAACACTATTTTTCCGACTTTTTTGCTCATAAAACTGCTACGTTTTTCTCGTAGATTTGCCAGTTTTTTCTAAAAAATATGCAACTTTTTTTCTCGCAAATTTGCCACTTTTAATCTCGTAAATCTCCGATTTTTTTTCTCGTAGATTTACCACTTTAATCTCGTAGTTTGAAGTATTACCCCCCCTCCCCCGGATCCATATTTTTTTTTTTTCACACTTGGCCATAATACACCGTCGTAAAAAAACAGAGCAAAAGCCAAAAAAAAATTAAAAGTGTATCAAACTGTGGCATCTCTAAGGTTAACACATTCGACAGATTTGTGGTCCATGCTGTAAACCTTTTATGTTTTATTGGTGTGTCTGAGTAAATGTTTACCAGCTATGTCTTAAATGAAGACACTCATAACTGCAAACACGAGTGAGAGGGAAAAGACCACGAGTTTGCAGCTTTGACACTTCAGTAAGTCATAGCCTGCAGTTCCTGGCAACCCTCGTGTTCTGTGTTTTGTCCAGACAGAGGCCAAAGTTTTGTAGACGTCCTTGATGCTCAGTGGGAGTGTGAGGGAGAGCTGATCCCTTTGGACCTGTCGGTTCTTAACCCCAGAGAGTTCCTCATCTACCAGCACGGACTGTTCCTGATGCACACTTTGGATAATCTGAAACTGGTTGGTTTGATTGTTTTCACTCCCTTTTTAAATTGCTCTTAATGTTTATGAAGCTGCAGGTGGCCTGGCCCCTTTTTTTTTTACACTGTTAATCTACTGAAACCCTCTACAGCCAGAAATACTCAGGCAGGAAACCTCTATCTATCTCCTGTGGAAAGGGACTTCCTGGGGTTTAAACCGACCTTCCTGAGGAATTCAGACTTCTGTCATAACTTAAATCTCATCTTGAAATACTTTCAGTTTCATTCTTTTTTGTGTGTGTCTTCTTCATGTTGTTCCCTGTTACACACATGCTGTATTTATTAATCAATACTTTCATTTTTAGTGATCTTCAGAAAGAGTTATGTAAAAAAAAAAATATTGAATTGCTGTTCTTGTTTCAAAACAGACTTCAGCTGTTTCCCTTCAGATAGCAGCTAGTCTTCCAAACAACAACTACGCCAACAACGCCTTCAGAAATTCCTTCTTTTATCAGGTAAACATTGAGTGTTTTGTGAGATTTTCTTGCTTTCTCAATTCAGTAGAGTGCAGTTGCTCAATATTGTGTTTGGCCTAGCTAAATAATAAATTAAAGTCACAAGTAATTAATCTAAAACATCAAACAAAGCCCATAGAGATTGATGTAACAATTACTTCCAATATCACATACATTTTGAAGACAACATATTGCCTGACTATACTTCCATTTGTTGGTGTGAAGGATGATAAAACGTTTCCCTGCAGAGTTCTGGAAAAAAAAGTGTCTGATGTGTTCAGCGTCACATATTGGGGTCCTGAGATAAGATCAGCTAAAGCCCAAAACTTGCTGCAGAAACTCAAGCATTAAAGCATTTCACACGCTGAAGCTGCAGGTTTTTCTAAAGATAAGTTACTAAATCAGCAGCGATCCACAGTTATTTCACATTGCACACAAGCAGCTCAGATTTAAACAACTCTGTACATGTTTTGAGATTCTGCTGGCTCATTTGAAAACCATTAAAAACAGGATGCCACTCCCACTTTCCTTAGTCTATTTAGATAACATTTTGTTCTTTCCTTTCCCCTATTGTTTGCTGGAACCTTTCCATCCATTGTAAAAAAAGGGAAATTGTGTATATTTCTTCTTAAAAAAACAGGTCAGAATGTTTGTACCTGTCGCTTAATTTTAATGTTTGACAGTATTGAGAGCATAATATACACAAGCCATGAATAGAGGACCAGAAGGAACTGATTTTTAAAGCAAAACAAAATTCACTTTAACCCTCCTCCTATGTTGTGGGTCAAATTGACCCATTTCAGAGTTTAAAAATCTAAAAAAAAAATTCTAAAATTGTTAAAAGAACTTTTTCATAAAAAAAGAAAACATTTTATAATGTAAAATAAATGTTAAAAAAATCAATGCCATGTAAAACTATTTTAAAATTTTCCTTTTTATATGTAGGTCTTTCCAATGTACATAAAAAAAAGTTTTAACCTGAATTTTTTTTTATGAAAAATGAGTAAATTGTCATTGAACCATGATCTGTGAGAGGTAAAGAACACCAAGATCACCAAATATTGATTGAAATGGTTAGTAATGGAGTTATTAATGAAATAAGAACAATGTTTATTGGGATTTTCTGGTTTCTGACACTTCTGGATAATTAAACTTGCCCCGGGTCAAATTGACCAACGAATATTGTTGCTTTTCCTGAGAAACGAACATAACAGGAGAGTTGATTGATATGTAAAGCAGAGCTTGAATATTTTAATCACTAGAAGCATTGTTTGAGCAGGAATTTAACCCAACCCAGTCTCTGTCCAGGGACTGCTGCCTCCGCATCCTGCCTCCTCCGACTTCTCCGACTTCTCCTCGCCAAAGTCTTATAGATCACTAACATCAGCAGGATTACTATTGCAACAACACATCATCAGTAGGGTAAAACTAACCTGTCTCACGACGGATACATTCACTATGCATATAGGGATACAAAATGAGGTTTTGTAAATATTACAACAGGCATGTATGTGGGCATATTTTGTATATTTTGGGTGTGGCTTGGGAGAGAGGATCCGTCGAAGATCTGCCCAACTTCACTGGTGAGTGGCTCAGGAAGTAGTTTTTCTGAGCCGCTACCTGAGTGGCGATTTCGTGCATGCGTGATTCATTTGTAGAATGGTGCAAACTGGACGCTGAGGGTTTAAAAGCTCCTGCTCTGCTGACTGCAGCTGGGGGAGACCGCTGCGATAGGACTGGGCCGCTTGTGAGTGCTTTGGGACGTCGCTGCTCGTTAAGAAGAGTAGGAACAAGTCTCCAATAACACCAGAGGAAGTTGCTAGATTTATAGCTTATCACTTTTTTGATAAAAGAGTCTCTATAGGGGTCTGAATAGTCGCTAAATATAGCGACAAAGTCGCTAAGTTGGCAACACTGCTTGCTGTGTCGGTCTGTTGTCACATTCAAACTCCGTTAGTTAGCCGCTACACTGCAAAAAAGCCAACTTGTATTTTTTGGCCTAAAACAGTGATTTAAGTTGGTAAAACTTGGAAATATAAATTATTGACATTTAGGGCAATAATGTAAGTTAGCACAGCAAAGGAAGCCAGTTGTCTGCTCAAAAACAAGTTTGTGAGTTGTTTATGTATATATGTTACTTATATCTTTAAGTTGGGGTTCACAACAAGGGACAATAGTTCTGCTAACTCTTATTTCTTTGTTGTGAAATGCGGGAAAGCGGTGAATTTCGGTCATTGGCGAAAGCTAGCGGCTAACTGATGCTAGCGGCTTACTGATGCTAGCGGCTAACTGATGCTAGCGGCGCTGCTTGTTACAGCTACAAGAGTAGCCATTAGCGTATCAAAGCTAACTCATAATTGTGGTCGCAACATTAGCTGACATTTCATAGCGGCATTGCAATCGTGCCAATTCAGCACATTGCAGAAGTTAGCAGAAGTAAGGATTAAAAGATATTACAATGTAAAATTATGAGTTAGTAGAATTTACAGTTGAGTTGACAAAAATCTGAATTCAGAGTTGAGCAAACTCAAAAACCAAACTTAAAATATTTAGTTTAATTGTCCAACTTAAAATTTTATCGAAGTTTGTTGCCTTGAAATTTTGAGTTCACCCAACTTTTCTATTTTTGCAGTGTACCTAAATGAGAACAGAGGCCGAGGGGAACTATATAGTGGCCGTAGCCAAAACACTCAACTGCTATCAATTAAAAACTCAGAAAGTACCTAGTCGAAACACACCTTATGCTTCTTGTTGTTAAAAATATTTAAGCTCTGCTATACATATCAATTAAAGTGAATTTGGTTTTGTTTTAAAAATCAGTTCCTTTTGGTACCAATAACAATTTTACATACTGTTGAATAGTTTATTCATTTTATAAGCTGATGATACAATCAGTGCATATAAATGCTTATTTGAATTACAAATGGTTAATTGTAACTTATTTCCCCCAGGATACTGAAAGAGGTCGAATGTTGTTGAATTGTGCTCAAATTCACCACCTACGTGTACGTGTGAGTTTTAGGTCCCCATGGCCAAAGGAATGCAGCCAGTGATCATAAACATGGGGGGGATGGGCTTGTAAACTTTCAGTTGGTACCTCAATGTTTTCCTATAGTCTCTGCTGGTGTGTCTGAAGATCAGAATACTATAAGTCCATGTTCCAACGCCACAAGGAGAAGGATCTGAATACTTTTTTCATGACTGAATACTTAAGAAACTCAAAAAAGGTTAATAGAAAAAAAGAGGGAGTTTCTTTTTACACATAAGAAAAAGTATGAAAAAGTGGAACAAACCAGCCCCACATCCATCTTCACTATGACCAAACTTTCTGATGCTTGAAAATTAGAGCAGAACAGCTCCGATAACAGCACAACAGCAGCTTGCTTTGTCTATCTGCTGCTGCCACATGTTTTTGGAGCCCTCACTAATGCAGAAGGGGCATTTCAGCGTACAGACCCAACAGTGAAAGCCTGCTGATCACTGCACTCAAAAGACTTCTCACATCCGCTCACAGGTGAGAGAGGTCAGAATGAAGGACTCCTCAAATCAGTAAATAAACAGCATTTCCACAACCGTCAGGTTTTTCTGCATGGGCTCAGGGTTATAAGGTTTGTTTCTGGGGCAGGATGTGCTGTTTCAGATTCCTGTAGAGGCATTCCTACTTACTAACTGAAAGAGGAACATCTGGGCATCTATTTCATGCCATGCAAACTTTTGTGTATCTCAATTTCATATCTACTGCTTATAACGTTTGATATGCAACTGCAGCTGCCGTATATAGACTTTAATACATTTTATGGAAGAAGAAGTTATCTATTTACTTTGTTCAGTTCAAACAAGAATTCCAGTAATAGTTGGGAGACGTTTGTTATTGAGAAGTTGGTACTTCCTCTTTTTTTTTTTTAATTAGTGAATGAAACATGCATGTCTTTGCTCTGATGTAACATGCTGCTGTGAATGGCTGCCCTGTTGACAGGAGGCAGAGCAGACGCTCTTTGTCCGTCGGCAGAGGCTTCAGTCGGTTGGAGGCTTCTCTCTGCTGCTGCTCCACTGTCTGTCCCATGTCAAGATTAAAAACATGAGCTCTGACTCCAGTCCTGCCTTCCAGAGGCTTTTCTTCAAGGTACAGACAGACACACAGAGTTTAGCTTCAAATAAAGCTTGAAGTTCCAGCTGTTTTTAAATAGGTTTACTGTATTATTTATCATCTTTTTAGACTATTTATTACTTTAATGTCTGAATGTTGTCTTTAAGCACCTTATATATGAGAAGCACATATAAATTCCATCGTATACTTTTTTAATTCAATGACAATAAAGATAATCTTGAATCTTGAATGTCTTTTAGATGTGTGACATTCATTTTCTGGTTTTTATTTAATCAAAGACACTGCAGGCATGTCTGGGGGAGCTGTTTCAGGATAGATTGGGTGTTCCCTCCTCTGAAAAGGAAGCCACTTTGTGCGTGTTGTTCCAGGACCAAGGGGCCCCTCTAGGACTCTTAAAGGGGACTCTCTCCGACTCTAACGCTGCCTCGCTGCTTGACAGGTTTCACAAACCAAGCCGAGGACTGCTGTCGGATGATGTAAGAACAGAATGTTTCCTTCAATTATGATAATGTAATCATTCATTATTTATCTGTCACAACTGTGACAGGATGCTGTTTGCGTGTCAGAGAGTAACCAGAGCTGTCTTGTCTGTTTTTGATACTGGGAGCAGGAAGTTGAGGAACTTCAGAGGAAGCACAGAGAAACGTCTCTGCTGTCCCATCTCGAAGGACTTTTAAGAGAGAAGAGCTCTGAAGTGTGAGGGCTTTTGTTTTTGTTTGAAAGAGAAGAAAAACGCCCAACATGGAATCAGTTAATTGTGGCGAGGGAGGAACACACCTCACAGATCAAATCTGGTTTCTGAGTTTTTATGCAGAGACAAAAACAAGACCTAAGGATGTGATGTTTTCACAGAAACAGTTATCTCAATCAATATTTCAGACGCATGCTTCTGACCGCTCTGTGCAATAATAACTTGTTTTTTTACATGAGCAAACCATGTCTTCCTCTCAGTAATCAGATACAATACACAACATACATTACATTTAAAAAAAAAACCTGTCCCTACAACTATTTTATAACAATTACCCACAAAGCAGTTTCCTTCACTTTTCTATTACTAGAGTGTTGTAATCATAATGAGAAAAACAAACAAACAGACTGTATGTAGAGACATTTAATCAGCCATATCAGTGTGCAAAGCTAATTTATCATGCTGTCTATGTTTTAATAATGTTATATCATGCAAATACTGTTTGCACTTATTTACTGTTATATTTATTTTTATTGTTTTTTCTTATTTCAGTGAGTACGCATAGTTTTAATCCTCAACTGATCCCTGATCCAACCCTAAACTTAATGCCGACAAACTTAAAAAACATGTTTCAAACCAGAAAATTTCTAGTGTTATCATCACGTTAAGTGTTACCTTTAATCAGTTTGCACATTTGTTAAATGAAATATGATAATCTAACCAAATATTGAGAGAGGCTAAACTATAGCTTAGGGCATTTTCCACACCTATTTTCATAAACTTTTACTTCATGTGTCATGTTATTCCTTTCATTTGAACGAGAAAATGTTATAGTACTGTAATTGTGAATGCATTTCTTCAATTGTTGAAATCACTGATCACAAAAACATTCATGGTATATTGTTTATTTTTTTTTAGACAAGGCATTTTTTTTTCTTATACAAAAAACATGTGTTTTGATGTTTACCATCACAGGCTTGCATTACAAGGAAATTCCTGGCATGATTCTACAGGCGCTTGATTAAAAGATAAACAAAGGAAAAAACACATGCACGACTGGTGCGTGCACACATGCAGACATCTGTTTCTGTTTAGTCCAGGGCGTGGCCGAGGGGAAGTTTACGGCAACAAAAGCTCTGCTGAGATTTCCGACACATCTGCTGGCAAAACAGGCACGGCATATGCTGTCTTCACCCTTGAGTGGCTTTGATAGCGACAAATATGATGATCAAAATTATTCCACAAACAAGTCCGGCGATGTTTAGGGACTTGGCTGTCCTTGATGCATCAGCAGCTCGTGCTGATTCCCCGACACCATTAGCAGATTGGGCCTTTAAAAAGAGAGAATTAAACTAAATTATTTGAGAAAAAAAACTAACTAACTAAGGAAATAAAATCATCAAACACAGTTAAAACAACAAATCTGGCAAAACAAAACAAAACAAAACAACTGAACTGGAACTATATCCATACATGCAAAATTAATTAGGAAACAATAGTAAGTAAAATAATTTCATGAAACTCAAGATCAAGATTAAAAGCAATTAAAATGTTACTTTTATATAGCTTGACATTTACTGCATGTAGAGTTTTGTAAAACTCAAGAAAACAAAATGTAGATTTTGATTTTACGCCAACTCTTATGTAAGACACAGGAGCAGAAAGCAGCAGATGAGGACTAAAAAAAAGGTTTGATGTTCAGAAAAATACATTGCTGAATACATACCTTCGAGGAAAAGATGATAGCTGCAATCCCAAGAGGCAAACAACAGCATAAAGTGGTAAAGATGGACCATCCAAGGTAGGATGGAGCCACAGCACGGGCCTGGCCTCCTTCCATAGTAGCTCTCTGTCTCGCTTTAAGTGGATGGGACTTGTGCTTTGCTGGCCTGTCTGGAACCAACGGCTGGTGCTGGTTGTGCCCCACACCCTTTTATGATTCGTGGGTGTGGTTAAAATGAGATGAATAAAACTCCTCTGCAGCAGCAAGATAGGAGGGAAAGAAACACTATCTGCAATTAAGAGACTGGGGGTTGGGTGTCTTGAGCAACTTGGACTTTATTGGCTGGCACAACTATGCACATGTGGAAAGTTAGGGGCCGGATCCCTCTCAAATTACCCCATACAGCTTTGAAGAGCCTATTTCATTCAGTTTAACACATGGTAGCTGAGTTTTTCTGCTTGCATAATTGTGATGCGTAACAACTGGTTTAGTCAAGAGATTGCTTTAAGAGGCTGTAGCAGGCTCCGTTTCAGAGTCTAGAAGACTGGAGGAATCTATTTGTACCAAACACATCATGAAATGTTGTTATGAAGGGGGGTGAATAATGCTCCAATGTGAGGCAAAATTTTGAATGAGCGAGAATTGGTGAAAAGAGGACACTTTCCCTCTGACCTCAAGATATCTGAATAAAGCAGGTGCTATGGTTACCCAGGAGGCTCTACAAACATGTCCACTTTATGTTAGTCCCATGCAGTTTGGGACAACAGCAGGCCAATTGCTGCTTGTCTTCTTCTCTTAACCCTTTATCGGGCAAAGAACTATATTTGGTAACTTCAGTGGATATCAAAACTGGGTCCCCATGTCTCTCTGTTTGGTCGTAGAACCACATGGACTTCTACAAGGAGAACTTGACTATTACGACATATTAAGACCAAGTATATAATAAGTAAGAGTTCCAAATTTACTAGATTAAAGTGCCCAAAAAAATGTGCAGATTTAAGAGATTTAAAGTGGCAAATCTGCTCGAAAAAAGTTGCAGATTTACGAGACAAAAGTGGGGGAAAAACAACTTTTTTTCTCGTAGATTCACCACTTTAAATCTCATAAATCTGCACATTTTTTCTCGTAGATTTGACACCTTAATCTCGTAAACTTTTTTTCTCAAAATATTACCCTCCTCCCCCGGGTCCGTATGTTTTTTTTTTTTTTTACACATTCTGGCCGTATGTAATATCCTCAAATATTCTCTAGGGTTGAAATTTGGAATTTGCAAGTATTGCAAAGTGCCCTATTAAGGGTTAATGTGGTATTTTGGGAATTTTGACAACTTTTATCATTTCTTGAGTGGTCTAAAATGGTCACATTTGGCACCAAATCTGTATAACAAATGGTATCAACCCCAAAATGCTTTAATAAAATGGTAAAGAGGCCACTTTATACTCATCATAATGTTGTAAACGCTTCAATAATAATTTTTGATTAATTTCATGTTTTTTGTTACAAATGCATGACTACAACACTTTAACACACTATTAACCCTTAATAGGACACTCATTGAAATACTCGCAAATTCCAAATTTCAACCCTAGAGAATATTGGAGGATATTACATACAGCCAGAATGTGTAAAAAAAAAAAAAAACATACGAAAATAATATTTTGAGAAAAAAGTTTACGAGATTAAAGTGGCAAATCTACGAGAAAAAATGCGCAGATTTATGAGATTTAAAGTAGTAAATCTGGGAGAAAAAAGTTGCTTTTTTCCCACTTTTTTCTCGTAAATCTGCGACTTTTTTCGCGCAGATTTCCTACTTTAAAACTCTTAAATCTGCAACTTTTTTTCTTATAGATTTGCCACTTTAATCTAGTAAATTTGCAACTTTTTTCTCGAAATATTACCTGAAGTTACCAATATAGTTCTTTGCCTGATAAAGGGTTAAGCTGCAGCTCAGAGATATCTTCGGGTCCCAGCTTTCAGAGCATAACCACTTTTATCAGGCACCTACTGTCAACATTTTACCTACACCTGCACATTCCCTGTCCCCCACTACTCTTAAAACATGTAATGGAATGGGAAGAGGTTAGTCATTTTTTTATTTATTGTGTCATGCATATACGTACATGTGACACCTCACAACAAGACCCCCAAACCTGTTTTGAAATACAGCAACAGGAACATTGCGTCATACATGAACGTTACATTGCAAAACCAAAAAATACTCACATTGCACTAAACATTTTGAAACATTACACTTCCATTTCCAAACGATGCTTTCTAAGCATTTCCAAACCTACAACCCCCACCCACCATCTTCACCCAAGTTCACCCTGTTAGAAAAAGTAACCAAAACATAGACTACAACTGTGATATTTTGGTCAAAATCACTTTATTCTACATATCTCATTTAATACTCGCAAAAAAAAAAAACAGTTTGAAAAAACTAGACCCTGTTAAAAACATTAAATTCAGTAACGCTTTATATTAAGGTCCTTGTAATGACCATTAATTAAGGCCCTTGTAAGTCCTTACAAGATGCTTATTAACATTATTGTGTGTTTATAAGCTTATATAAGTGTTAATAATGGCATTACAAACACCCATGACCCACCCATTATGTCTTTGCCATGCCTTTATTAATCTTATTTTGTTTGCTTATTGATATTAAAATATACTTTATTGCTCATCTATTATAAGTTAACTATAAGTTAACTATGCTTTTTGCAACTACCGGATCTTAAGCGAGAACAATGCCTTATTACTTGTTAATTAATGGTTATTAAGGACCTTATTATAAAGCGTGACCTTAAATTCTTACAGTCCTCAGCACAACTAGGAAGCCATGATTCATTTTGCTGAGACGAACTGTCACGTGACAAATATTCACTGAAAATCAGACATGACAGCAGGCTGTTTACACAGAGCAGAGAGGAGAGGACGGGAGAGGTTGTAAGTGGAGGTTGCAAATAGTTCAATATGTATAACATGTGGAGATTTAATTTTTTTTTCAATAATCATGACGTTTTGTACACAGTATATAATAACAATTTTATTCCAATTAAAAACCAATTACAACTGTTTTATACAGTACAAAAGACATTTTTGAGTCGTTCCCATTTCAGGCCATGATTGTGCTGTTAGAGCTGCCCATAGAGGTGCAGGACTAAAATGTAAAAAGAGAAAAGAAATGCCCTAAAAACAGCTTTGGGTTCAGAGGGTTGAAAGGAAAATAAATAAATCTGCTGTTTTGTCGTCTCATCATACACATATGTTCTGATTGTGGCAGTGTAGCTGAATTACAATCCTTCTTTCTGCTGGTTTTGTTATTAATAATAAAGCCACTTGTTTGCTGTCAGATCAATAGAAACAACACAAGCAGTGATTATCGTGAGACGTTTTTTGTCCAATCGTGCCATTTCCAATACTGTTTCTGCGGCATTCATTAATTCCTGTGAAACTGCTGTCTGACAGATAAATCGGAATTTTTAATTTTTGCGGTCTCCAATTTTTAGACGTGTTGATGAGCATCAGTGTTTTTCTTTTCTGTCTTTCTTTCTCTTGTTGTTGGAATGTATCCAGATTGAATCATCATCATACTGTGGCTAATTACACAGCAACACAATACTGTAACAATCAGTGCTAATTAAGTTAATTCTTTTTTTCAACTGAACACAGACTTTCACACTTCCAACGAGATGGATTTACATGATTCTCAACAGCAATCAAGAAGGATGTCTTGCAAATTAAATATTTGTGTGTGTAACCTGCTGGAGAACAACCCAGCAGCCTTCTCTTCAATGAACACAGCTGGCCAACTGTGTAGCTGGTTCAATGGCCTCTATTCATCATGTCTCAGCTGTAGTGTTAGTAAATCAAGTGCAAGGTAACGTCTGAACCACATATGACAATGGGCTTTAAGAGCTATGTGTTTACAATGAAGGAGCTTGACTTGTGTGTACACTGTCTGTATGACAGCGATGGTCATCTGGTTCAAGGTCTTGTTTTAATGGATTTGAACTGATCACAGTATAATATCCCCTGCATTGCAGTCTTTTCTGAAGTATCTACACTGCAAAAAAAGCCAACTTGTATTTTTTTTTGCCAAAAACAGTGATTTAAGTTGGTAAAACTTGGACATATAGATTATTGACATTTAGGGCAATAATGTAAGTTAGCACAACAAAGGAAGCCAGTTGTCTGCTCAAAAACAAGTTTGTGAGTTGTTGTTACTTATATCTTTAAGTTGGGGTTCACAACAAGGGACAATAGTTCTGATAACTCTTATTTCTTTGTTGTGAAATGCGGGAAAGCGGTGAAATTCGGTCATTAGCGAAAGCTAGCGGCTAACTGATGCTAGCCGCGCTGCTTAAGCAGCATTCAGAGCAGTGAAGCTTAAATTTTTTGAAAGTTTGATAAAATGCTGCAGTTGTTGTCGTCCAACATGTTTGATATCAGTTTAGTTCAGTTTGACTGAATACTTTGTTGGTCAGTCTGTGGCTTTGACTCTCAATGTGGAGAAATAAAAAGACTGAAGTGAGATGAATACACTGAGAATTTTCTCTTATTTAACAAAACAATTCTTGATTGAATTTAATTTTGTGGACACAAAATGCAGTTTAACAATTAAATCCTAATATATTGTATCACAATACTCACCATATCGCAAAATGCTTAAAATCACAATAAAATCATATTGTGACTCAAGTATTGAGATAAAATCGTATAAAGGGTCCTCCGCTGATTCACACTAATTCTCACTAATTCTGATTGACTGCTCTGCGTACAAGGAACTTTATTAGATAGCAAATCTTAAACTGAAGTATTATGTCACATTCCATAATCTGAGAAACTGAATTCTAGTAAGACACTTATCACATCACATTCAGCAATAACAGATGTGAATTACAGCAAATGTTGTAATAGAGAAGAACAGAGAAGTGGCTGGAGTGATGACCAAATGTCCACAAATGTTGTCTCACTGCTTGGATACAAATGTAGACAGCTTATATTTACATTTGATGCAAAAAAAGGGGCTTAAATACTGCTCCAATCTAGCTGTTAGATATTGGATGCTGGACAATAGAGAGACAAGAGTGTCTCCACTTCTTTTCATCCTAGCTAAGTGTACACACACACACACACACACACACACACACACAGACACACAGACGCTTCTTGCTTTTATAGATAGATTTCCTGTTGTCACTTTATAATTTTTACTTCCTTGTTATTATCCTTGTTACTTTAGTAGTGAAAGCACTATACATGTCTTCCTCAATTTGACGTTATTGATCTACTATAAACATGAACATAAGGGATACGAGGAAGATATATAAAAATATTTATGAATGGTCAGGAGGAAATATAGGGATCATCTACTTAATTTTTATGGCCGGAAAGTTGGCTAGGCTCTAATACCACATAATAGAGGTGGTTTTTGTTTCCAGTCCATGCGAGTTATACTGTAATGTTGACTGTATAAAACGTTTAAAACAGTTAGATAGACAAACTGTGAATTAATTCTAGCTTGGTGCAGTTTTGAAGTGGGGTTCATCTTCTGAGATAACCCCAGAGGAAAGACTGGAGCCATGAGCAGATACATTGTGTGAAGGCAGATAAAGAGGAGTCAATGACAGCAGTGCTGTCGTACTCTGAGATATAGCACTGTGGCATCCAGAGCAGTTGGAAGTCTGGCCATTGAAAAGCCATGGCCTTTAAGCCATCACAGAAATAACTCCATACATTCTGTCCTGCATTGGTCAAAACATACTGAAGTGTAGCAGCTGTTATCTTCTCTCCAGCCCTGACAATGAAGTTTATAAGCTCTAGTAATTAATCTGGCATGAATAGCAGCTGGACACTGAATTCTACACGCTAGCTTTATTTTTGAAAGTAATTAGAAATTCCTCTTCTCATCTACAAATTCCTTTTTTTTCTAGAGTGCTCATCATACTCCCCCTCATTGTTACATTTCTGTATGACTAAGTGTCTGTGATCTCTCTTGAGCTACAACTTAATAATTCAACAACACGATCAAAATGAATGGCAAGAAAGAGGATGTGCAGTGAGTTGTGTCCCTGGAATGTTTTTATCCTCATTTGCTTTGTGTAAATGAGGATAAAGAGCCTCTCTGTCTCTGGGGTTGTTGTTGACTGAAATCTAGCTGTGAGCTCTGTGGCCTTTGAGGGATGAAGTTAATGGTCCCATTGCTTTACAGGACACTTCATAAAATCTAACTGTGCCAAATGATGTTTGCCACTGCGTGCATTTTTTCATACCAGAAGTAACTGGATGCAACTTTGATTTAGGGGATTTCCAAAAGAAGAAGTTAAACACAACAGACACATTTTGCCCAAGAGGACAAAAGTTGCAAGCTTGATGGGAAGACAATTTGACGTAATATGTGCCAATATGTCAATATGTGAATTTCCCTGGCAGTTACATCAAGCTTTCTATTTCTAAGAAGAGGTTTCAAAAGGTAATTTTTTAATTTTGTAGCATATAACACACAGAAATGCTCACATAAACAGAAATTTAACTTGCAGATTAAAAAGAATATTGCTGCTTTATATTACCATAATTTATTTTCAGTTGCCTATCTGTTAACACTTGTACATTCTTGAGATTACTGTTATTTATTTATTTATTTATTAATTTAGAGCCACTACAAAAGCAACAACTACTCTCCCTGGGGTCCACACTGCTGTAGCATGTACTCTGGCATTTGGACCTAATTTTTATTTTGTGTTTTCCCATACCCTCACAATCTATTTAAATGTGGGAAACATTTGATTCTCAAACCACAGCCCAACCTGCTACAGCTGCTGCAACTGTATGTACAAGTATGTCTCAGTCATTTCTCCACATAAAAAAACAACATTTGTTGTTTTGATGATAATTAGTTAATTTCTGCCAATTTCCACTGGTTGAATGATTAAAAATGGCAAATGACTTCAGTATTTTTTCTTTTATTACAGCTTCATAAGTAATGAGGTGCTATCCTCTCTGTTGCTCCCTATGTGTAGTTCTTTTTTTGTTTTTTGGTTCATCAGTCCATCAGACCATAACCAATGTCCCTCTGCTGATGGACCCCTCTGTTTTTTTCTCCATCACTCAGCCTTCAAAGACTTTACTGCTCAGAGTGAAAGGGGTCACAGGTCAGCACGGGGAGTTAAAATGCCTAACATTTCACCAGTTGAAGCAGACGCTTCCCAGACCCTGTAGTTACGGTTCATGACTCTTCGGCATTTGTTCATCTGCTCATCATCTTCTGTCAATGTAATAGTTATTTCCCGCACACACTGCACAAATTAACTGACTTGATACTAGCAATTTTGCATGTATCAAATTAACCTTCCTCTCTTGATTTAATGAGTTTTAAATGTTCTGCTGTCTGTTAAAAGGGCATTATGGAGAAATAATGTAAAGAAAGTAATTGCAACTGTTTTTGGCAACGGGAGGAAGGATTGAATGGGGATAAAAGTGATTCATAAAAACACACTTTCTCTGAAGTGACTTTTATACAGAGATTGTGGTGTACCTTTATCAAAGCCTGCTGTTTTTTTTTATTTTCTGAACACATTTTGTGGCAAATGTTTTGCTCACTCACTGTGTATTTTTGTCTATTTATGCAGATGCATAATCTCTTACTCCCTCCTAAAGTTATGGTAACATTAAATGTTTATCTACTATGTAATGTGCATCAGCTGATTTTTTTTTTTTTTTTTTAGAAAAGTGTTTGCATAGCTGTCCCTTCATTTGTCTGTAACCACAGGGAGGCAGTGTTGATCTGTTGCTGAGGAAAACGAAGGACAACGTTCAAGGTGCAGGGTGCTCTCATATCATGATGGTCACTCAAGTGTTGAGAGATACACCATCTTTGCCCACTCTGTACTGGACTCACAGCCCAGTATGGAAGTACACCATATATATTCAGGGAGAAGGGGCTCTTGGAGCACCCTAATGAATAAAATAGCATAATGTATAATAGAGTAATAGCCGCCATAAAATTATTTATATTGATTAAAAAAAATGTTTGAAAGTTCTGCTGCTTTGGATTGAGGGGGTGCAGCATTCAATGGCTCTCATGAAGATCACAAAAACAAACGTTTATACTTGTGCCTAAGTGAAGTGACAAATAATATTCCTAAAAAATAAGACGTTATTTAAAATAACAGTTTCTTTAATGAGTCTTTGTTATGCATATACAACTAGGGATAGTACAAAAACAACAACTACACTAACTAAAGCTTTTCTTTCTGAGTTGTCTACTTGGCGTAACAATTGTGTGCAGTTTAAGGTTTAGTTCAGGAATTTACGAGTGCCTCCGAAGGCATCGCGTCTCCATGGTAACTCAACGCTGAGACTTCTGGTTGAAGAGCATTGTAAAGTGAATTCAGCGTTAACTAAGATAAATTATAGCTACATAACTTATAAAATAATAAAAGCAGGCTTGAAAAGGCAAAAGCACGATGGACAAACTTGAAGACTTCGACAGTTTCTTGAAGAACGTTGACAAAATAAGTGAGTAATATTGCGGTAAACCTTACGTTTATTTATTAACGCTTATTTAGCTAGCTGTTAATTGCTCTACTATGCTAGCTTTACGTCACTAGCTAGCTAGCTAGCTAGCTAGTGACGTAGCTAGCTAGCTCGACCCCATATGAGAAATAAAACAACATAGTAAAATGTACTTTTTCATGCTAACCATATAGTGGATGAATGGCTATTTTGTTGTAGCTATATGATGCCCACTTTCATGAACTTGTTGGAAATTAAAGAAATTAAGTATATAAAATGTACGTTTTATAACATATCGTCACTCTGTTAAAATAATGGCCTAACTCATTTTTTCAAGTTTTGCAGGAAACACAAAAAACTTCACCAAAAGTGTAACATATGACATGTATTGATCATTTCACTCAAAAAGAATGTAACAAAGGATGGCTATTGGCATAGTAATAACACTGTGTGTCAATTATGTAACTTAAGAGAAATGAATGACTTAGGACATTTTTTGAACATGCCTTTGTGACTTAAGCAAGATATGGTAACACTTTATTTTGAAGGTGACTACATAAGAGTCACACAAGCCTGTCAGAAACATGACATGACAAGTATCATGAGCATTAATGTTACTTCAAAGTGTCATTAATGTTCATGACACATCCCATGTCATGTTTATGACACGCTCATGTCACTCTTATGTAGACATCTTCAAAATAAAGTGTTACCATGTCTTGCTTAAGTCACAAAGGCATGTTCAAAAAATTGCCTAAGTCACATTTTATTAATTTTTTACTGTGGATGTAGGCAATTTTACCATAGGTGGCTGGCGTCATGAGGAGATGATTTAGGCGAAAACATTTTGACAAAAAAATGAAGCGATTGTTTTAACAGTGTGATTAAATGTGATCATTATATATATTTAATATGCGAATGAAGGCTGTCAACAGGAAAATATCCATCTATTCTTTGCAGGTGAGCTAGTCAAGGATCTAAATTCCTCTGATGTCGAAGTCCAGCAAAAAGCAATGGGGACAGCTGATTGCTACATTGCTGCATTGGATGGCCCCTGCAGGACAAAAGTCAACAAGACTACAATCAACACAAATCCACCACTTCAGCCTTCCTTGGTAATGACGTGCACTAAGGTGACAGTTTCACTGTTGTCTCAATCACTGTTTGTCTGTGCATCTGTTTGTCCATGTGTCTTTCTTGCCTGTGTCCCTTGCCCTGTCTGTTGCTGTCTCAGTCCCTCTAACTCAACAGCCAAACACACAGAGCACATATTTACGACCAACAACTTTTTGTTATGTTGTGTACCTTATTCTTTCGTGTCATACAACAAAGGACTACGTGATGTATAGTAAGTATTGACTAGATATGTAGGTTTTTGTCATTCTTTTAACTGTTGTTTTCCTGTCTTACAGGGTCTGCAGAATGAAAGTGCAGGTGAGCAGGTTGTCTCTTGCACTCAATTAAAACATTCCTTTAAGCAGACTTATTTGTCCTTTTTGTGCATGATAAAAAAAGGTTTTCTGGGCCAACAAAATGCAGCAATAAATATACTTATTATGCATCTCTTTTTTTCAGAGATTGTTGTTCATTGTACAGTAAGTAGTTTTTTGTGACATTCATGGCCCTTTTTATGTGTCTACATTGAAGTTTAGAGCAGATATGACATTTTCCTGAGGCGCTGTGCAAATGTTCAATCAGCTGCACCTGTTTAGCAGGTTGGTGACTCACCATGTGCAATAGTAGGAAAATAGATGTGGTACGAGGTGTGTCCTCACCATAAAGTGGCCCTCTGGAATTGTAGTTTCGACGGTGACCATGTTTTGTGATATCTTCAACTTCCTTGCTCAGACCAGCTTAGACGCCCCCACATTTTGTGCTATTTTTGTCAATGTAGTCAGCAGAGGTTTGATAAGGGTAAGAACTGAAGCCTGCACTTATCAAACTGTTAGTATGTCATGGTGAGAAGGGTTCTGCTGTGGATTAGTAAAAAATAATGATTGGATATGAGTGATATATGTGGATCAACATTGACTTTGTTTGTCAGTGCGGTAAGTAAAGTGTGGATGCGGTTAATACGTTTAATACGCATATACAGTGGGATATTTGTTTGGATTGAATGGAATCCTATTTGATCCATGAGACACAGGAGTGTTGAACATGGGGTTTTAATATATCATTAGGCATTTTATTATTTGTTTGTATTAAAGGGACAAAAGCATACTAACGGCTAGTATCCAAAATATTTACATCATAGATGCTTCCCTTATCTGAATTAATTTTTCCGCAATATGTTTCTTGTGGCTGTAGCATTCCATATAAAATGGCTTTTCATCAAATCAATTTCACTTTATCCAATTCGTCCTGGCTAAAACTCATTAATAACAGTACAGTTGCAAATGCATGAATCTTTCACACCTCTGTGTGTTAAACCACTAATACTGAAGTTTACACATTATACATTCAATTCACGATATGAGGAAGAAAAAGTAATCCTGTGTTCACGGCTGGGGGATAGCAGAAGAGTCTTTAAATCCCCTCATGCTGATATTTATTACATTGGACTGAGAGAAATATCCATCTTTAGGAGAACATATTTAGGATTGACATGCATACACAGATTTCTATAGTCACCAAAGCTAGGTGTGAGCTTTTTTTTTTTCTATGACTCAGACCTCTAGGTTTAATTAGACTTGCATATAAATGTCTTTAAAGTTAAAATGAATATGAAATATAAAGAATTGCCTCAGGAGTAATATCTGTAGTTTCTTCCTTTTCTGTTCTACTATTTATGCTGGAGAGTTTTATTTTTATTTTTTATTTTTACCAGAGAATTTTATGAAGATCATGGAGAGAGATGCTGAAGAAAGGAGAGTAAGAAGGAATGTAAAAGCAAAAAAGGCAGCTGGTATGTTTTTGAAGATACTATTGTAAGTGAACAGTTACTGTACTTGCTGCACTGTTGGTTGAACAATACATCTTTTAAAATGTTGTACCATTTGTGTCACTGCAGCTCTTAAAGACATGGGAAATGAAGCTTATGCTCAAGAAGACTATGAAACTGCTGTGAAGTATTACAGTGATGGCTTGGCTGAACTACGGGACATGCAGCCACTGTACACCAACCGAGCACAAGTAAATGTTTTCTTTTACTTTGTTTTTCATCTCTCAAATGTTCAAGAACAACAACACAAATGGTGCAAATGTGTCAAAAGAAGAAGAAATTGAAATAGTACTGCTTTTGTTTGGCTGTCATTGTGAAATAATGAAGAAAACGTTTTACAGAGGTCTCAAGGCAACATAAGGTTGGCAGCCATTTTAACTGGAATATGATTATGGCCATGTGTGGTACAATTATAATGTTCCCTTCCAAAGGAACCAGGAACTTGAACAACTAATCACATTCTTACTTTACATACTTTACAGGCCAGGTTTTTAGTTTTGATGCCTACTGACCGCCTGTCCAATTTTTAAATCTACTTAGGCCTACATCAAGCTGGGGAAGTACCAGGAGGCCATCAGTGACTGTGAATGGGCCCTCAGGGTAAGGCCTAGCTGGGAACCGGGGTCAGCCAGCCGCTGTCGTCATAGAGACGTTCTTTGTGAAGCTTGGAGCTGAGAGGAGATCTGTTTAGTTGGAAAATGATTTAACAGTGGGCCATGCCCTGTCCTACACTGCACTCTATATTTGAAAAAGTTGAAAAAATTAATAGTGTTTATGAGTTCCTTCTGTTTATGAGCTGAGAGTGTCTTGGTTACTCACGCCAAGTTTGCATTGAAAAAATCTGACTCTAGTTTTAAATCACAAATATGTTTTATAAAGCAACTTGATATTTTGTAATATCACTGTAACACATGTCTGGAATGGAAGGGGTCTTTGGAGTTCAGATTTCTCTCTTATTATGCTTGGGCTACCAAAGCAGAATCATTAAATCACCATTATGTAGATATGCTGATGATGAAGTGCTTTAACTAATACACTCCCATGATATTTGTTTTTCCTTGTCAGTGTAATGAGAGTTGCATAAAGGCTTACCTACACATGGGGAAAGCCTATCAGGCATTGAGGCGCTGTCATCATAGAGACGTTCTTTGTGAAGCTTGGAGCTGAGAGGAGATCTGTTTAGTTGGAAAATGATTTGACAGTGGGTCATGCCCTGTCCTACACTGCACTCTATATTTGAAAAAGTTGACAAAAATTAATAGTGTTTATGAGTTCTTTCTGTTTATGAGTTGTGAGTGTCTTGGTTACTCACGCCAAGTTTGCAGTGAAAAAATCTGACTCTAGTTTTAAATCACAAGTATGTTTTTTAAAGGAACTTGATATTTTGTAATATCACTGTAACACATTTCTGGAATGGAAGGGGTCTTATGAGTTCAGATTTCTCTATTATTATGCTTGGGCTACCAAAGCAGAATCATTAAATCACCATTATGTAGATATGCTGATGATGAAGTGCTTTAACTAATACACTCCCGTGTTTATGTTGTTTTTCCTTGTCAGTGTAATGAGAGTTGCATAAAGGCTTACCTACACATGGGGAAAGCCTATCAGGCATTGAAGAAATATAATGAGGTGAGAATGATTACCTGTTATTACATCTAATCACTTCTGCTTATTACACCAACTCTTGTACACAGATAGCATCTCATTTAATTATGGCACAAACATGGCTTCATATTGAACGATGTATGCCTGAAGTATAGAATAGGCATACAAGCAGTCAATGTCTCACAGCAATCCTGTATAAAATTGTATTGTTTTTATACAACCTTTTCACAGGAAAAGTAGGTATATTGTCAACATTGATAACTGGTTTAAAAAAAAGGTTAAATAACGCAAGTATTGGGTAATTTAAAGTGCATCATAGTTTTCTATATACCACACTCTTCTGCTGTAGTCTTTTGAAGTGACCAAAGTGATATTGATTTTCATGGGTTTAGAAGTGAAGCACATCATAAAACCACTGATGAACTAAATTTTTCTCATTTTCAGTCCAGAAACTGCTTTGAAAAGATTGTGGAAATTGTACCTGCGAGGGAGAAAATGGTGAAAGGTAAAGAATTTTCTTTTTTTTCCAGGGGTTCAGTTAGGAAAAGTTTACTAAGTTTTTTCACATGATCCAGTTTCACTATTATTACATAAAATTGTTTATACGTAACTGAGAGTGGCCTTGCCTCATATGTCCCATATTAAAGTTATCTGGGGTCCAATAGTATATAGGAAACTCAGTTTTCATATAGTTGGTTTTCAGTTTATGGCAATAGGTGGGTGGGATGGTCATCTCAGGATAGCTGTTATACTATTGCAACACTTACAGTTCACTCAGTGAAAAGTTTGCTCTTTCTTCTTTCATTATCACCTTTGTTTTCCCCATACAGAATACCTGACCCAGCTAGAGTTGGAAGAGGAGAGAGAAAGTCAGGAAAAGAACGCGATGCAAGAGTTTGACAAGGGAGAGGGGAATGCCACGAGAGTGCCTGCGCTCCTGGAGAAGCTGTCAAAGCCTGGACAGATTCCCCTGTACTACTGCAGAGGGATTGAGCTCCTGTCACACGCAGTTACTGACTGTAAGTGTTCTTTTTGGGAGAAATTTTGCACAATTATCTTTCTCCTTTAATCTCTTCATGCCCACTATTACTTCAATGACCTGCTTCACTGGTCCAACTACCGTATCTCCTGGTTCTGTACGGGCTGAAAAGATCAGAAAAAGATCAGCCTTCAGGCTAGGAAGATTTTGAAGACTTGAAGAAGTAAAAGAGAGTTAATACATTACTTAAGGACTCAAAGCACTTTAGGGCACGGCATCAGGTGAAACAGGGGTGCAAAAGCTGATTATTTCATATCTTGTTATATGACAATGAAAGAGCAGCAAGACCTTAGGCTGTCCATACTGATTTCTCTTCCCACTCAAGTTGTTTGTCACAGTTAGCAAATTTCCAATATAGACTATAAAGCCACTCTGAAAGAGGAAAATGTCTCTGATGCCTGGTGTAGAGGATAGGTATATTGTCTGGAGGGAAGTGAAACCCCCAATGCTGGTATGATTTGATTTGTGATCTGTTTCCCATCATCTCAATGAGCAGAATTAGAGTTCCCCTTGGTGTATACTGTAAATGATGATGTAATTTGGTTGCTGAACTGCTGAGTAAGTTGTTCTGAGCCAGCAATGTCAGCTGTTCCTTCAGCTAAATGATGTTATAAGGAATAATGGACTTTAGAAATGAAATGTCTAACATCAATATATTGTATTAGCTTTAGTGATGGTACAGGATCATGGGCAATGTTAGTTGTATTTACTGTTGAGAGCAGGCATAGAGGCGAGTTGTTATGGGATGACAGTCAAACACTATTAAGCCTTCTGGGGCTGTCTTGGGAACAATTTAATGAAACACCTGTGATAGCAGGTGTCCATACCCTAACCTCAGTAGTATTACCTGCACTCAACCCTGTCAGGTTTAGAGTAGGTAGCTTGTGGATAGTGGAGCCTGTCTGTTGCCTGTGAAGATTTATGACAGGCTTGATGGACAGGAGCCCTGGAACATGCCAGATTATCAATGCTTATAGGCATCAAGAGTTGTCAGGAGACCCGAAATTACTAGCAACCTCCCTGACGAACTAAAAATAGCTCTTCGAACTTTGTTTAATAAGAGCATCGGTCCACACTACAACTGTTCAACAAACTAACACTACAAACAAGAGATGGGGACAGTGGTTGCAGTTGACATGTCATATTTCACTTTAAGTTAGATCTACCACAAGGCTTGTTGCTAAAGCTTTCAGATGAATGAAACCAAAGAAGCTAGGCAGGATGGTGACTCTTCACAAGCACAAGATCACTTAATTTCTTCTCAGCATGGAAAACATGTGATCTTGTGCTTGTGGAAAATTTGTTGGACGATATTTGTCTACCAACTTCTCTACTGTATGAAAAGGGGCCATTGTTGACAGGCAGCAGCTGCTCTCCACCAGGTTGTTCACCCCTCCTCTGTCAGCTGCTGGTATTTCTGTGAATGTTTTTGACCCAACAAATGACTTTGAAACTCCACAACGCTAATATAACACTTTTAAGCTATTGCCGAAAGGCAGAAATTGCAGCTTTTGTGAAACAACCTAGCAGTACAATTCATCAAGGTCAGTGGCCCTCTCAAGAGAATTTATTTTGTTGTACTTCAGATAAGAAAGAAGTTGAAAAGAAGTAGTTCTGACATGCTCCACCCCATTGCTACTCTCATACAGGTATTGTATAACTTCAGGGCCTTTGACAACACGACCAAGACTGATGGAATTGATGGAGTAAAGCTTGAAGTGTTTCATTCAGTAAACCATAAAGCTTACATTCTTGTTTTCTATTTGTAATACACCATATTCCATGCACTGGCTGTCCACTGCAGAAACATTTGTTATCCAGTCGCTCTTTCTTCTTCATTTAGATAAATCAGAGTGTGCCATCAAATGATATAATGCCTGTCCTGCAGTGCCATTCAATGGAAAAGGGCAAAACTTACATAACTCACAAGTGAAAGGACTTCAGCAGGGCTTACATTACAGGTTTTCTCCCCTAAAAGTACTCCCTCACTACCCTGCTTTACTCTCTGTATATGCCAACTCATTATGAATGGAACATAGACCATCCCTCACAGTATCCTTCTCTCTCAACATATTCTATTTATTCTTTTGTCTCGTGTCCTTGACTGTAAACCAGTAAAGGCAAGCTAAACTAAAAGAGAGAGAGAGAGGTGTTGTGTTTTCACTAAAACACTATCAACTGTTCTTTTCTAACAGGTACAGGCCAGACCCTTTTCAGACTGAACAATGGCTTTAGTATCATCAGCAGCAATGACGCAGTGAGGAGGTAAGGAGACCAGAGGGAGAGGTAGCTGTCAGCCCTCAGTGGAGCTTTGACGGATGGACCCAGAGACAGGGGCACACAGAGACACTGATGGCATAAACTAGAGAGATCATTCTCCGCCCTCCCTCGTTCTCTCTCTGGTTGTTTGTGTGATAGCCCACAGAGGAAAAAATGATCACACTGAAGATTGAGATGGGCGCTGAAATAAGCAAAGGCTCTGTGTTTTGTCCCTGAAAGAGGCAGTGTCAGATCCCTCATGTCAGATCAGTAAGGTTATTATTAACTTGTCACACACTTTCCGTGTTGTCCATTGTTAGCACTGTCATTATTCAAGTTAGGACACAGTGTCCAGAAAAAAAAGATTGCAATGAAATTGCTGTCTGAGCTAGATGAAAATAGCCAATAAGGATACTGCTTTAAGCCAGATCCTGAACTGAACTGAAACCTATGTAAGCTCTATCACAAACAAAGTCAGTGCATCGTTGCCTGCTATAGAGAAGTCCAACTTTTTCTTTTCAGGTCATACCTACAAAAAAGGATCTGCAATTCAGTTTCTAAGTTTCAGTGAACATTTCTGGACAGTTAATAACAACAACAACATACATAATAAATGTGTCTATGCATGGAGAGATAATGATAGTGATAATATATGTTATTTAGAATTATTTAATTAAAAATAAACAACAACAATAATCATAAAGATAATAAAAAATAGAAAGAAAAATAATTATAGTAAAAACATAAAAGAGTGATAGCATTTGTGATATTATAAAGGAAATAAATTATTAACAATAATATTATAATAATATAATTTATTAAATACATAAAAGTAAAAAAAAGTGAATAAATAAAGGTATAATAAATGTATAATTTATACTATGTGCTAATGTTTCCTAAAATGTCTAAAACTTATTTTAAGAGTTGAAAAAGTGCTATACCTATAAACAGGTGTGCGTGGTATTGAACTATGTGTATAGTTAGTTTTTTTAGTTTTAATTTTGTTTCCATACTTAAAATTGAGATAATATCATTGAGTTGTATTTTCTCTACAGTTGCCTATTGCAGAAAACAAAGGATCCAGACAGTCAGGAGTTGTGTGTGTCTGTTCTGAAGTTATGGAGGGGTATTTGCTGTGGAAACGGTACGTAGTTAATTGAATCACACTTCATTTTCTGTTCTGTCCATGTAGCAATTTGCTCTCAATGAGTTAGCAGGAAAAGAAGAAGAAAAAATAAATACTAATATGATCCTCCATTATTGCATTGTGTCATTACTGCACAGCTTGTTATTGTGATACCTAATCCTATCGTTTGTCAAGCATTTATTTGCCTTGAATCACATAAGCTGTGTGGGCTTCAGCACATCAACTGTTCCTGCCATCTTTTGTTTACACAACTATCCACATGTGTATATGTATACGAACAACAAAGTGTTTTAATCAGTATCAACACCAGTAATGCAAATTAATGTTCGTGTATTTGTGTATTTGTGCTCTCAGAGGAAAACCAGAAAATGTTGATGACATGCCCGGTTACCAGACAGTCCATTGTTGACTTGGCAATATCAGAGCATGTTGCAGTGCAGAAAGACTCCCTGGCATTGCTGTGTTTGTTCTCACAGATGACACATGGACGACGCTTGGTCATTGACAACCTGAATGTGCACATGTAAGACATTTCTTTATGTTGTCTTGGGACCAAAGTATTTATAATATGTTTATCTTCAGCTTCTTATGTCCCCTGTACATTTTGGGATGATTTTGCATTTTGAAGTGGTCCCGCTAATGAAAGGAACTCTAGGACAGCTCTGGGCCATTTGTTTGTGATTATCATTCCCAACTGCCATGTCCATTTAATGAGTTTTCAAGAAAGTTGTATATTATTGCCCTAGGACATATTTTTAAAAGTTGTGCTGAGTGACCTAAGTGATTTTTTAATCATATGTATGTCTGATTATAAAATTAGGAGGAATTAATCATTTTGTTGCTTCTCTTTGCCATTATTAAGGCACAGATTTAATTTTATTTCTTTACTTTTTCCTTTTTCTCTTCTTTTTCCTGCTACTCTAAAGGTTGGCGAGGAACCTCATGGCCTGCATCTTAAAGCCAAAGCAGCAGCAGGAGAACACAGCCGTCCATATCCTGGAGAACTTTGCAGCAGAAAACAAGTATTACTTATATGCAACATAATGAAAACACCAAAGAAAAAAAGATTTTCTCTCTTGACAGGGAAATGAATATTTTTAGATACTCTGCGAATCCAGAATATGACTCACCAGACAGTCTGTTATCCTCACAGACATCACATCCATGTATATTAGAAGCACTTTAAAATCCATCGTTACATCATGTCAGGCGGGGTCCCCTGAGAAATGGGAAGTGTGGCATCTTTAATAATTCAGCATGTGCTATGCTGGTGTTAATATCACTTGAAGGCAAAAGGCCATTCTCAACCTGTTTTCCTCTCTGGTGCCTAATGAAAACAAGACATAAAAGGACAACATAGGCCCTCCAACACAGCAGGAAATAAGTTGAGGTGTCAAGCAGTGAAATGGGGAGATCAATTTTCTCTGTCTAAAGCTCAAAGAGAGTTACTCAACAAAAATGTGTTATATTTTACCGAGGTTTTCTCTTCTGTGTAGACGATCAGCTGGGTCAATGTTGGGCTTTCACAGATATTTTTGGACCTCAAATTATTATGCAACCTATCTGTATTCAATATTGATTCCAAATCTTTCTAATCTCTCCAAGTAAATGTGTATACATTTGCACACATACTTTTATACATATATCACATATGTATACATGGCGTACAGCATATTTAATTAATGTTTTTGTCAGAAGTCAAAAGCAACTGGGTTGTGCTGTGTATCACAGTGAATCCATCTACTTTTTACTGCTTTCAATGTAGATAAGTGAGAATCCTTAGGGACATGACAATCAATGCTATTTTAAATTGCAATCACCACTTATCCTTTATGACTCAGACAGTTGTGTATTTCAGTAAGTATTTATGGCTCTATTGTGGTTTTTGATGCTCTAGACACTTATTTATTCTAAATTGTTTAGGTTTTACTTGTTCAGTTGTTAGAGTTGTTGTTAGGACTGTGAACTTAAACAAAAGTTAATTTTAACATCAATGCGTGATGTTGTATTTCTGCTACTTCTGTCTGTGCATATTTATATATTTTTATATATACTATGTAAATGAAGAGGACAAAGCGTCAGAAAAGAGCATAGTGTCCTTGAGTTCTCATTCAAATCCGCCCTCTTGTCCAAATATGGTAACTTCTGGCAAAAAAAATCAAGATGTTGACAACCAAAATGCAAAATTTATGCTTCATTTCGGTAGTACACCAATCAATGCATGACGTCACAGTTGCTACGTCTGCTTCTACGTTCTACTTCTTGTATACCTATGTTACATGTAGTGTAGTAATATTTGTATATTCTTTTACAGATTTTGCATTCAATTGAGGGGCGGGTTGACAGACTCTGTCATTGTACCATTTACAACATTACTGGTAAGATATGTAGGTACAAAGTTTCGTATGGATATACAGCATGCACTGAATATGTATAGTTGTGTTTATGTGTGTGTATGTGTGTTTTTTTAATTTTTCAGACCAATATCAGCACGTCCAACCTGCATGTCATTGCATCACTGATATCAGCTATTGGCTGTCTGGCTCGAGATGAAATCATTTGTCACAGTTTTGCTCATGATCCAGACTGTTGGAAGGCCTTTGTGGTCGCCATTGTAAGTATTATTAGAGACTAAACTCTTTGCACAGAAAAGTACAACTCACTTGGTTATGGCCCAATTGGAGACATGTTTCTTATATTATGAAAATGTTTAAATGTAACTGTATACATATTATTCAGTGTAGAATATGTTGGCTGTCATTGCAGAGGCAGTGCAGTGCATGTGAATACAAAGAGGTCCTATACCCAATGCTTGGTTTGATAATCAACCTCTCAGCTGTCACCTCTCCGATCATTCAGGTAAGATAAGTGGTACATACACTGTCAATCAATATGTGCTGTGTGTGAGTCTGAGTGTGTGTTTGTGTGCTTGCATGACTAAATGCGTGTGTGTGCATGTTTCTGAATGTATACTTACAAATGTGTATGTGGGGGAGGGAGGGGTGGGTTTTGTCATTTTTATTGTTTGTTTTTATTCTTCTTCTTATTTTTTTTGTAAAGCACTTTGTGTTGCATTTTTATGTCTGAAAAACGCTATATAAATAAAGTTTGATTTGATCTGATTTGATTTGATACATGATATTTAATGTGGGGTGGAGTTTCAGTTATGCATGTGTATGTTACGAGTGAAAAAATGAACTTCTGTCTTATCTCTTGTTATCTTAATAGTGGTAACTGTACTGGCTGATGATATTATGATAATTTATCTTAGATAAGGTCGAACTTAATTGTCATTTACTTAGTCGGGCACCTTGAAAGAATTATATGTTTTTAAAACAATTCACTCCAAACTACCTTTTATTATACTGAATTGTACTCATTTGAATGCCAATGGACAAGGGAATAAGACGGGGCATTTGTGTGAACCATGATGTGTGATGTCACCTATTCAGAGGTGAAATGTATGTGAAAATTGGTTTAACCATGTTTCCGTCTCCTTTTTGCAGGAGCATGCTGTTTCACTGTGCGAATGCTGCCTGGGCCTGCTGAGGGATAGTGATGGAGGAGTCATAACTGTGAGTGAACCTTACTTTAACACTTCACAACAGTACTCGGGAGGGTTGGAAAAACCCAACACATCATATATGTAGTTGCTTTACGGTATCATAACTCCTGTTAGGTTTTCATGTTTGCCTATATTACTGTGTTGGAACAAGAAAGGTCTGAAAAATATTAGCACTTTGGGATTTTTACTGCTGTTGAAGACGCTCGTTGAAAACTTTTTCTCCTGTTTGCTTTCCAAACTTCTATACATTCTATAGGGCATAAAAGCCACCCTTTAAAGTAACTAGACAAAAATAAAAGACATTCATCTTGAATAATGGGCCTTTTCTAGGGCTTGTGAGCTCCCTGGCAGTGTGCCCCAAAAGGTCGTAACAGCAATCCACAATGTTCGGAGGATCCTATGTACGTGTCATTACAGTTGATTAAAACTCCAGCTCCAGGTGCTGTAGTCTGTGCTAATGGTTGTTTTAGCAGTTTCACACTGCTTATGCAATGCCCTCAGAGTCTCACACTTCCACCCATCTGTCTCTTTACTCTGTTTCAGTGCTCTTTCACTGCATGGCTGGAACTTTTTCTTCATTGTCACCTGGTGTCAACATTCTTTTTTTAATTTTTTTTCTCTGCTCTTGTCTTTTCTTTTCTTGTCTTGACTTCACTTACCTCTTTAATGCATAGTAATGATTACAGCAAATCTCTAAAGCCCCAATTTTTGCTGCTTGGCTGCTGTGTTTGAACTTTTAGAAATGTAGGTTTAGCTTTCTTGAGAGAGGGTGTAAGGAGCATGAGTGTGTGCGCCGAGTGGTGTTAAAAACTACCTAAAACTAAAATGGAAGGAGTCTCTGTCTCTATGTCTGTCCTTCGTTTCTCCTGCCATCACACATCCTATTGACTTCACACCTGGCGGGTTTATTGCAGAGGATCCAAGGAAGGGCAGTGTTGAGTGTGAGCTCTTGACGTGTAGGGGACATATTCATTAATATTGTGTTATTTATAAACTGTGTGGTATACTGAGAGAGGTGCCTAATATTACTTTAGGCCCTGGGGCTACAGACGTTTTGGAGGCCCTTCCCTCCCTTCACAATATACCACCACAACATTATTTCAGTACCACTGGCCATGACCAGAGACAAATATTAAATGGAGTGCCCTCCTTACCAGTAAATAGAATATAAAACTCATCAGTATGAGACAATAAGTCAACAATACGTCAAGAAGAAGCTGGGTTGGCAGCGTGTAGTGTAAGCCACTATAGTAGTTAAATATTATTTATATATTATTTATATTATATTGGGTAAAATGTCCCCCGAGCTGCATGCTGTTGTACGCGGATCACCATTGCAATGCGGCCCAATAATGTTAAGGCCTGTAGAACCTGATAATGTAATAAATTCCCGATAATGTAATAACCCCGATAATGTAATAAAAATCTGCACTTGAGTCCATTGAAAATGTAATAAAACCTGATAATGTAATAACTTCCCGATAATGTAATAAAGTGCATTTCCCAATAATGTGATACACTTTTAACCAATAATATAATAAAGTGTAACATTAATGGAAGCTTTTTGATCAAATCAAAGATGGCGGAAAATCCAATATGGCCGAAAAACCCCATTTAGCTCGGATTGGCCCAAGGGTTCCAGTGATACCTCGTTTGTGAAAAACGGATGAACGGGTCAAAAGTTAATAAACATTCAACTTTGACCTGTTGGTGGCGCTAGAGCTCTTGAGCTAGTGTTGCCTACACAGTATCACCACTTGAACCCAAGTAATGGGTGGTCTGCTGTTAAATTATTACAATATTGGGGAAATATTACATTATCAGGACTTGGGAAATGAAGGCTAACCTGATAATGTAATAACCTCCCATTAATGTTATACTTTATTACATTATTGGTAAAACGTGTATTACATTATCGGGAAATTCACTTTATTACATTATCGGGAAGTTATTACATTATCAGGTTTTATTACATTTTCAATGGACTCAAGTGCAGATTTTTATTACATTATCGGGGTTATTACATTATCGGGAGTTTATTACATTATCAGGTTCTACAAGGCTCCTTTAAAATGAACCCCCATTAACTGTTAGACTGCCGAACAGCAGACTGTCATCACACTGGGAGTGCAGTTGGAGTATTCAGTAGCCTTTTAACTCTTCCTTGTGGTACCGGGGAGGCAGCGTGTTCTTCAGAGCTTTAATCTGTGTAAATAGCTGCCAGCTGCTGTTATGAATGCAGTTGATGAGAGCAGTGAAAGCTGCAATGGTTTAAAGGAAGAAAGATTATTGTTTTTGATTTGTCACTAATATTAGTAATGTGTGCACTTTGAATACAAATAACTAGTTACTAATTTGCACAATGAATATACCTTTTTTGTCGACTTAATTGACTAACTCAATCCATCAAGTCACTGTTTGTAATAATAATAATGTGTGATTCAAAATATTCCTCCTGTGAGACAAAGCAAGCCCTCATGTGTGACCTCTTATTTGATTCTATTCTCAGGCTTGTTCTGCTGCTCTTTTGTTTTTATTAACCTTTCCTTGAAAGGTTCATTATAATTTTATGTTCAAACATGTTTTCAGGCAAGTCTCAATGAAATTTCTTTATTTTTTGTGTGCTGCAAACACACTCCATAGCACCTGATTTCACGTCTTGAAAAAAAAACATTTCTCTTTTGCTCCAACTACACTCTCTCATTCTCTTTGTCTCCAGTAGGAGCTGTTTTTCTTTGGTTTTCTTTCTGCTAGCCTTCTTTCTCCCACAGCAGTCTTCTTTTAATCCTCTGTATTCCTGTGGGTTTGTTTGCTGTGTTTTCCCATCCGTCTTTCTACTTTTTCTACTTTTCTATATCTTCTATTATCTCCGTTTCCTAATGCCAACATTCTTCTTTGTCCTCCAGAGAGCCACAGGCGTGCTGAGCACTATCCTCCCTCACTCACCTGAGGCCGTTCAGCATGTTATTCAGGCGGATATTGTCCGGACCATGCACCGGCTGCTGAAGGTACATAACTGTACACAAAGCATCTATAAGTATCAATAAATAACACTATCAATACTTTTTTGTTTGTATTTGACTTGTGGAAAATTGTATTTTCCAACTGGCCCATGACAACATATACACTTCAACAAAAAAGATCATCATAATCTATAGAAATGATAAAAACAGGTACTTCCAGTACTTTACTCATATTAATGATTAATGGGATTCATTTTTTAAGTTACTGCGTATGTATTCTGCTAATTCCACTACAGTGTCCACATAAAGTTAGAGTTTACAACTATACGTTCATCTTATTTAATGTCATTGTTATATCTGCTTTTGCCTTCCCAGGGAACAGGGCAGAGTGCCACTAAGTACGCCATTAGGACTCTGACAGCGTGTACTGCTGGCAGCCACTCGGCACGGGAGGAGCTGGTGAAGTCTGATAAAAGTCAGAAATGATTGACATGTTTGCATTACTTTTACAAGTTCTTTCATTGGTTTATGAATAATATTTTAGGGTTGACCTGATTTGAAAATGAAGTGTGTGAATGTGTCATATGCACAATGCATGTATGCGAGTGCAGTATATCTGTTGATTTCTACATCACTACATGTGTTTGGTAATACTTTTTTAAATTGCTATTCTATTCTTATCTCTATTCATTTGTCGTTCTACACAGAACTGTCTATCTTACGTCATTTGCTGGCTTCCAGCTGTGATGAGATAGTGACAGGAAATGCAGCCCTGTGCTTGGCCCACTGCCTTGAATGTGAGGGAATTGCCAGCCACCTGCTGGGCACTGATATTGTGCTGCTGCTGCTGCGCCATGCTGCAGGGGACGCTAAGAGGACAGCTGTGCGGCAAAATGCGGCAATCGCTCTCGGGAAGCTGTGTCGATCTGAACCCAGGTGCCCTCTCACCTCATTTCATAAACCACATGCTGCTGATTACATTCTTGAACCTCGCCTGAAGGAGCATTGATAGATGAGATGAAATGCCTCACTGGAAGATAATGTGATGTTATGGCTCTGGTTAAAGAAGTTGGTCACACATTAGGCAAATTTATGACTTCTGGCTCAGGCTAACCTGAAGTATATTAATATTTATTATAATGGTATTTGCATCTCAAAGTCAGTATTCAAATGTTGTTTATTATATAAACCGTATATTTATAGTTTTTTTTTTCTCCTGAATACATCCACCAATGGGGCAGAGTCATTTTGTGCATGCGGTGATTGGCTAACTATGCTAATCAATGATGATAGCCATAACATTACCAATGTTGCTTCATATTTACAGTTTGTTTCCTGCTTATGAATAGGCTGATGTCTTCACTGCCCTGAATGCATTTTTAGATTGTGTCCTCTGCAGAATGAAAGGAAAAGGGAAAGGAAGAGACAGTTCTGACATGATAACATTGGTGTCAGGTTTCAAGTCACATTTAGGTTCTGGCCATAATTACCGTTACATTTTATTGATTGTTTTATCAGACTAACTAATGTGTCTTCAATATCCATTATTCCACCAACTATATTCTCAAATAATCTTTTTGTCAATAAAATGTCAACAAAATTGAAAAATGCCCAGAATAATTGCCTAGAGCCTAACGGTTATGTACTAAGTGCTTATTTTTTGTCAAACCAACAATCAAAGACCCAAAGACTTAATCAGCAGATCCTCAAATGTGAGAAGCTGGGTAGTTTTTTTAAAGGCATTTTTTGCTTACAGAAATTCTTAACCCCCAAATTACCATTTCTATACCCTTTCCATGGGTTATACTGCGCGAGTTGTGTGAGTTTTGCTGTTGTTAAAAATGGCCATTTATTCCAATGCATCAACGATTTGCTGGTTTATACATTTTCCGTTTACTATGGAGGCATAGGAGAAAAACTAGTTTTTCTTCAACAATTCAAGGTAACGTGGTGAGTATATGTTATATAAATGGTCCTTTTGAGGGTGAGGAATTCCTTTGGAGGGAAGGAAATATCTCAAGTAAAAACGGGAGCAACCTGGGCTAAATTGTGATATTGAAATATTAATTTGCAAAAAAGAAAAACAATTTAAAAGATTTTAACATAAGCCTACAACAAGATGTGAAAAAAATGAAGTACTTTCTGTATGCAATGCATATCAGGGCCCAGGGTATTTGACCAGGACTACTAAACATCTTATGCAAAATACTACAATGTATTGCATTTAAGTATTTAAGACAAATGTTAAAGTGTACATTACCAGCAGCTTTACAATGCTTTCTCTTATGTAACTTCAGCATTTACCTTGACCTTGTTTTTGCCCTCGTTTTTTTAGAAAGGTTGTATTTTGTACAGCAGGGTAAAATTAAAGTGTTAGCACAATGTGCTGCTGCAGGCCATCTTCCATATAATGCAGCACCTCTTTGATTATGTGAGTGTAATAGTTGTGTTGTAGTTTCCTTTCTGTAGTAATGGAAGAGGGCAGCTAGAAACATGTCTCTTTGTTCCTAGGAACATTGTTACTGTAGCTGCAGGCTGTAGAGCCTTGCTGTGACTGTGTGTTGATCTTTAGTTCAAGTGTTTTCAATTGAACGCCTCAAAACTGAACAAACTGTCACAATAAGCTGCTTTCTTCAATTCCAGACATATGAACAAACTTCGAGAACTTCACGGCCTTGAGGTCCTGCACTCCTGTATGAAGCTCATCACATGAACCCAGTAACACATTTTATATTCTCCTTGCTTCTTATGGGTTTTGCTCTCTTCTGTATTCTGTTTTGGGCTTAGATGCCTCTCAACTCTCACTATAAATTGCTATTCCAATTGTTTTTTTGACGTAATGTTATTTTTTCTTTTTGTTGCTGTCGTGAGAATATCATTTGAAATAAGATTCTGCTCCTAATTGCTTCATCTACATAAACAAGGTCAAAAACATTAGCAACGTCTTCTTGGCTGTCCTTGTTTTTCACACCCTTGTGAATTTATCTGGTTAATTAACATGAGAACGTGTGGATGGGGGTGCACGTGCTGTCAATATTACTATCTGTTATTAGATTCAAATATCATGTTATCATGTTTATAGCAATGCATTTGTCCAGGGGTTCACCTATACAGTGATACAAAACTGTAATTGTTGGATTCTGAAGGACTGATATTGATCAGGCAGCATTAACATACTGCTGGGCTTTGAAGTGAGACACAGATTAGAGGGCTGTGTGGTTTAAGGGGGATTTACTCATCCGCCTTGAAGGTCTATTTTATTATGTGTTAATGAAACTACAAAGTGTTTTTAACTGGTTATGAAACATTCTCAATTTAATACTGATCTTTACCTCTTTATGACTTACAAAAACAAACAAGACCATCAGCAATTTCTATTATTCATTCCTAAAAGTTTTCCCCAGGTCCAATTCCCTTTGAAATAACAATCAACTATTTATGGCACACAGACCGGAAGAGTCTATGTTGACATTTTCCCCATGCAGACAAAGTTTGGCAGTGAGTAATAAGTGACCCAATTAAAAGGAAGCTGGAGGAGAGTTACCTTTAGAGAATTTTATTTTAGATTATTTTATTTTTGCAGTGACAGAACATGGGCAAAACACGAGTCAGATGGAGAGAATTGATATATATATATATATATATATATCAATTTTATATATATATGTATATGTATATATATATATATACATATGTGTATATATATATATATATATATATATATATATATATATAATGAGCGCAGTCTGTAATCTGCAGTCTTTACTGTAGTGTAAAGCGATTTTGGATAAAATTGCTATATAAGTGCAGTCCATTTACCATCTTTACGACAGGAGGAGTTCTGGGGCTGCAAAAATCAACACAAAAAGTGTACATGAAAGTACATTCCTTGTGTTGCTTTAGTTTTAAATCTTAAATATGGAGTATAATGTTTGCGTAACAGCTCCAGTATGATGGGTTTGACTGTAATCACAAGTTTTAACAAGGTGTGTGTCCTGAGGGGTCACTTTATTTTGTGCAGACCTACAGCATACCTCTTATATTTTGGTTCTTTAGATGTGTGGTCGGTTTGTTTATTTTTGGATTTACAGAAAAGTTCAGTTGAGAGCTGTATAAAATATATTTTTGATAAAAACCTACATCATCTGTGTTTGGATTCTCCGGATGGCAGTACTGGAAGGACAAATTATCTCAAAGTAAACAAAGACTGTTTACAGAAAGACTAAGTTTGGGCTCTACCAGATTTACATTTCTTTGAAACATGAGTATTGCTGTGGCCAGGGATATAATTTTCTTTACAACAGCTCTTACCAGTCCACCACAGTGCTGCTCTCGCTACCTGAATGTGGAGCCTGGCCACTATGAGAAGGTCAGGGCTATAACTCTGCTAGCATAATGTTTGCACACTCACTGTGATGAAGAGTTGTACTGGGGGCGACAAGTGGAACAGTAAAGGAATGATGTTCGCTTCACCTCAGCTACAATATACTAAGGTCTGATAATGTCGAGGCTGTGGTTTTACGTGAGTGAGAGTGTGTTTGTGGATGTGAGTGTGTTTTTAGCCATGCTTGTGGATTAGCTCTAGGGATGGCAATGTTATTCTGTTGGTCACTGCACCACTTTGGTCCAGACTGAAATATTTCAACAACCGTTTGATGATTTGCCATGAAATGTATGGTCCCCAAAAGGAAGAAGCATACTGACTTTGATAATCCCCTGACCTTTTCTTCTAGCGCTACATGAAGTTGACATTTTTGTGTTTTAGAAAGATATCATACATGTAGGCCAGAGGGTGAATCTTAACGACTGATGACCCCTGACATTTCATCCAATGTCAACAGCAGTGGCACTGCTGGACATATTAATTTATCCAGTCAGTACAACATCATCTACTGCAGGATGGATTAGCACATAATGTTTTACAGACATTCATGGCCCTCTGATGATGAACCCTGCTGTCTTTGGCGATCTCTTCACTTTTCCTCCAGTGCCACCATAAGGTTGACATTGGTGGTTTTGATTGAAATCTCAGTATTATTGTATGGATTGTCATTCAAGTTAGTACAAACATTAATGTTCCCATTCAGAATAGATATAACTCTGGCCATCCTTTAACTTCAGGTCAAAGTGTTAATATGGTTTTAATTTTTATTTAGACCAAACACCTGCAGATGATGACAGATGGGACTGGTGGCTGATTGGATGATGCTCCCATCAGCATCAGCTGCAATTTAGAGCTAATTAGTAAATGTTTGCAGGTTAACCGATAATTACATGCTAACAAGTTAACATTCAGCCATACCTACATATTTTTAAAAACATTTTTTTTTTACCATTTATTTATTTTACCTCAAAAGAGCATTGAGGAGGGAACACCGTTTACAATGAATGTGTAATGAGGTTTGGCATATAAAGTTAAATTTCCCTACAAATTACTCCTGGAATCACTAAGTTAAAGAGCAAAAGGAAAAGTTTATGTCAGAATAATTATTGTTATATTTCTATGGTTAGCAACAAAATGTGCCAATTTTAAAATGGTTCAATAATGTTGTATTTATACCATAAATTAATAGATTGTATTGAGTTGTTGACATATTTTGTATCTGTTGACTACATAGTACCTGCAGTGGCTGTAAAAGGAACAGTTACTGAGAAATCTAATCCTTGTACAAATGAACTGCAGAGGACAAAGGCTCCCTGAAAGTGATGACACCATCTGTGCACGGTTGCAAACAACTGATACCTTCTGCTCGGTTGGATTTAACAGTAATAAGAACACTTATTCACCGAGGCTTGAATGATTGCAAACAAGACGAAACAGAAATGAGGAGGTTTTACTTTTTCACACTTGGATTTTTACTGCTTACAGGTATGTACTTAGTTTTTGAGTTTATGTTATTGTTGTTGTATGTACAGTATGGCAGTTGTTTAACTTCTACCATGTCCCAGTTTATTTGTGCATCAGCTGTTACTTATTTAAAGATAAATATATATTAATTTTTTATACATTTTTTGAATGAGAGTTATTTCACAGTTATTAGTTATGAGATATGCAGCAAGATTAATATTGTATTAGTTTACCAACAGTGACACAATACTGAGAACATTTGAATGATTCTCTTCTAGAATAGGATTTTAAAGCAAAAATAAATAACACATTACAGTTTGAATTTAAAGTAGCAAACAGCAGCTGGATAGCTGTCCTTTTTAAAAAAAATTTAAAGTAAGTCTTGCAATAAACATAAATAGTTTCTGCAAATATCAACTTATATTGTGAAATGCCAAAAGAACAATACCACATCAACAACTACACCTAGTTCAATATTTTCCCAAGTCAATCTGCTGGTCTGACATCTACTTCATTAGTATATACTGTAAAGGAAAATAACCCCACCACATATTCCGGATAGCTTTGCAAGATGCCAATTACTTCACACTGGAAGAAGTCGAACTACAGCAAAGATACCTCGGAGACATCTAGTTGGGTCAGCTAAAACTAACAAGCAGTTAAACTACCTTGTGAAAAAAAGATCAAATTGACACTTGTGACAATTGACATGCATGTGATACAAAATTATTATTATTATTATTATTATATTTTTTGTCATTTTCTGGTATATGCATGCATAGTGACTATTCAAAATAAACGTCTGTGTTCACAGGAAGCAGTTAACTTTAGGCAAAAGAACAGGGTTGATCTAAAAAACTATTTCTGCAGTTAACTAGTTCAGCTATTCTCAACCTTGGGGTCAGGACACCAATTGGGGTCGCGAGATGATTACTGGGGGTCGCCAAATCATTTTGAACACAACATTTTTGGTCATTTTGTGTTTTTTTTTGTCTTTTTTGTCATTTTGTGTATTTTTGGGGGGTCATTTTGTGTCTTTAAATCATTTTGTGTCTTTTTTTGGTAATTTTGTTTCTTTTTTGGGTGATCTGAACTGTGCGTGTGAGATTCTGTTCAGTGAGTGGGGGTCGCGGACAACATGCATGTTAAATTGGGGGTCGCGACTCAAAAAGGTTGAGAACTACTGAACTAGTTAACTGCAGTTAAAGAGTTGTTTGATGACCCAAATTGCAAAAAAATAATTTAGTTACGTGAAGTCACTCCCCGACACTGTCAGTTTCTTTTGCCTCGCACACTGTCTTTGATAATTTGTTCTATGTTTTAATAACATCTTGTACAACACAGGTGTTGTCATCATCTAAATTGATGACTGATCTGACGAGACGTGAAATCCCCTTCACAAATTAATTTAATTTGAAAATGTCTTAATGTTAGTGCTACGATAAACAGTAAAACATTGTTATAAAACATTTTATATCTGAAGCATCAGTCACACACTGAGGGGTGTCAACATCATTAACGTCTTTGCATCTGTCACAACAGGGTTCAAGTTATTAAAGGTGCCCTGCAGCGGTTTAAATGTAAACCATCAGTTTTGTTGCATTTAACTATCCGCCAAGGACATTATAGTAAACATAAATCCCTGCTATAATCTACATGAACATCTTTAAAAAAAATGTTTATACTGGGGATTCTTGATATTAAAAGTTTTATATTTGCATCTTGTAACTTGTGTCTACCAGCAGAAGGTTCTTTCTGTACTGTCGCTGTAATGCTCAGTGCAGATGCAGACAAAAATATAACCTAATTAGTAAGCAGCCTAATTTATCAGCGAACACATTTTCAAAGTGTCCACAATCACTGAGGGAGATGAGCACAAATTAAGAGACGGCAAGACTGCTCCCTTTAATCATTAATCTTCCGATCTCTTCAAAATGAGCTAGTCATTTATGGAATAACCTGACCTGTATGTGGTATGAATTTTAATTGATCTCCTGATATTCTGTTCATTTGGCATAGTATTATTTTCAAACATATTCAGAAGTATACAATAATATACTGTATATTTATGAATATATTAAACAACCTCAGTTTAATCTCAGTCTTGCAGCCAAGCACATAGCATAACCCTTTTAATATACAGGGACTATTATGATACATAAATGTATAACATTATGCGAAATATTAACATTAATTTGAATGAACTGCCCAAATGTCATACATGGATATACAATACTCATGAATATGGATTTGTTTTTCTATGCTGCATGATACTTTTAGGAAGGACAGCTCTCGGGGAAGAAATTTGAGTGACGTGTGTTTTTTTTTCTTTGTAGTCCGGGCAGAAAAAGAAGATTTCCAAGGTTATCACACAGAACAAACAAAAGGCACAACTGTCACAAAAGATCTTCCTTTGAAAAAGGAGAACAAAATTGGTCATGGCACTGAAGCAAAACCTACAGAGAATACACATCAGCACTCCGCGGTGGCAGTGACGGCCAAGTTTCCACAGGCGCTCTTGTTTGACACCAGACCATCATATGAGGGAAGACAAATTGCAAAAGATTTGGTTATAATTGCATCAACAAATGGTTTTGTTCCCAGAAATGGGCAAAACTCCCTCAAATCAACGAGTGATAATCCATCAGCTGTGAGGATTCACACTAAATCAGAAACCCCATTGATTTCTAATTATGACAAGATCGTTTTCCCTTCTACACAAGCTGCATTTGAGTCTGTGATGAATAGCACCTATGAGCCAGAGGTCTATTTGTCCGCACATGAAGTGAAAGCCTCTCTTGGGTTTCACACTCTGCTTGATATCAGGAATCAGAGAAACACTGACTCTATTACTCCCACATCTACTGACAGAGGGCCGAGAGTTTCAATCCTATCTGAATCTCATCCTCGTGTAATTGATAACTTGGCGGTGCTGCGTAATGACAATGATGACAAACAAGCTCAAGGCAAGGGTGATAACGGGATTTCAAACCTGGCAAGGAATGAGCATCCTTTCGATGCAGTGCAATCCATCTTCCGCAGCGATACAGCTAAGGATTCAGTGAGAGGAAACACCCTGACAAACTTGTGTTTGACCTGCCAGAAAGATGGAAGAGCGGTGTCCACTGAGAAATCTGTGGCTCTGCCTGCACTCTCATCTGATGGCTCCTCAGACACTCTTAGTATAGCTTTAGATTTGAGAAAATTCACAACCTCATTACCCAGTTTACGTCAACAGTCAGTGGGAGAACAAGATGAAATGCTGAACAAAGACATCAGTCAGCAAAACATTACCAAGCATTCTAGTTTTGGAGTGAGGGAACAACTGGTTTACAACTTGACATTTCCTCCTTTATCCCTCAATAAAACTGTGAATCACAGGCAAAGCATTTTGAACAGTTCCCAGATCATATATTCCCTCTCAGACAGAGGAACTGTTGCGTTTGCCACAAGATCTATTGCTCAGATGTCATCAGCAACACAAAAAGACGCCAAGAAACAGTCGGTGCACACCTATCCTAGTGAAAATTTAGTCACAGAGAGACCGATTTCAACAACCGCAGTGCTTTATCGCTCTTCAAAGTCACTCTATTCTGTGAGAACACAACAGGCACTTGGAAAAAAGGGGAGCATCGGGGACCCGCAGTCGAAACTGATATATTTCAGTAAGGATAACAAAATTGCTTCCCACAGTCTCTCAATAAACCTCAAAAATGTATTTGTCCAAAACCAATCTTTGGACATCAGCAGTGGGTCAGAAAGCAATTCACCTGACATCACTGAGGCTTCCCACAGCAGTCAGAAAAGTCTTCATCCAAAAGGCAACGATCACAGCGCTGCATCAAATCTACCTGCAAGAATGCAGTTGATTGAAGCTCAAAGTACAATAGCATCCTTTAGTTTTAGTAGGCCAACCACTTCTGCAGTCAAAAATCCTGAGTCTCACTCTCTGACAGGAGGAGATGATTCTTTGATCTCTGTGTTGAGGAGGCAAACGCCAGCAAAACCAAACTCCAACACCAAAGAACCTATATTGACTTTGTTACCAAAGGATTCTGGCATCAAGTTTACATCTGTAACCCCAAAGAGACACCTGACAGATCAGCAGGATACTCAGGATTCTAACACTGTAAAAAGCATTGTTAAACAGTTTGTTGTTGATCCCTCAGGGCCAGGGAGTAAACCAGGCATAGAAGAACCACAAACTTCAACTTTGACAACAAGAAAAGTTGTTGTGCCTGTCTCGTCGTTTCTATCCGAATCAAGACGAGACTTTGATCACAATGTGTCCGCGTCGACTTTAACAACACCGCAAAGAAAGTCATTCTCTGAGAGACTGACAACGAGTAGGCTTTTAGGTAGTCAATCAAAAATCCCTCTGGAGAGGATGTTTGATGTGAGCAATGATAACCACGTGGCATCAACACGACAGCCTTTTGTAAAATATACCCGGGATTTAATCGTCCACGATCTGAAGCCAGGAGATAAAAATGAGCAGATGTTGACTGTTGTGGAAGATGAGGACAAAGAGACAATCAAGACAGAGGGCAAGCAGGATGAAGAAACTATAGAAACAAAAAAGGTACATAAGTTGCAGATGGAAGAGGAGAGCAGGGACAATGACAAGTTACGAAAGGAAAGAGAAGAAGTATTTAGATCAGATAAGTCTGAAAGCAGGAAACAAGAAAAACTAATGAATACTGGAGTAGAGATAAATACAAATAAAGACCAGGAGAAGGTTAAGATGGAAGAACATGAAGCCAAGACAAGAGAGAAAGGTGGAGGGACGGCAAGAGAGGAGGATGCAACCGTGAGAGAAGACTTTGATCAAAGACAAGGGGATGTAAGAGACGAAAAAGGTGCTGGAAAAAATAGTGTGACTAAAATAAGTACAAAATCTACCAAAGATGTAAGTGAAAAGCTGAGAGAGTCTTTGACAAAGGACAGAACAGAGGTTAGAAGAGAGGAAGCAGCAAGCAAAGAAGACATTAAAGGTAACAGGGAAATTGGGAGAGAGGACAAGACAAATGTTCCCCTTGGACCTACTACTAATTCTAAAGAACTTAACAGAGACAAAGGTCACACTGTTACAAGCCTGTCTCCCTGCCACAATTTGATTAACCAGCTCGGACTCCCTGAGCATCAGGGCATTCATCAGGAGAAATATCTTCCACAAATTGCGGAAATGAAAAATAAGCCATTTTCCCACAAAGTGACACGCAATCAAAGACCACTACACTCAACTCTGAGATCCCAGAGCTTGAAACTATCTAGAACGACATCTTTTCCCAAAGAGCTACACAGAGAGATTAAACCTCATCTGTCCACCAACAGAGATATGCTTATAAAGCATGGAGCCACACTTATCGAAGAAGGTACTCAGAAAAAAGTTGCAGAGAATTTTTTTTATCCGACTGTTATATCAAAATCAGACCCAAAACTCTCTCAAGAACTGGAAGTTAACACTTCAAAATTCAGCGAAGCACTGAAGCCAACAATTTCTCCGCACAGCGGGGTGTCCAAATCAGATAACCATGCGCTAAAAAGTATCAGCAATATGCTTAAGCAACCCACTGCTCCACAATTGGCATTCACAGCATTCCTGAGAGCTCAGCCCCACTTTACAGTAAAGAGCTCTACTCTCAGTGTATCAATTATTCACAGCATCTCGGCTTCATATTTGAAGGCAAATTCACTTTTACCGAAAGTGAGAGAGAAAGCAGAACCCATTATACCGGCACCTATATTTGATTCCAGTGTCAAGGACCCTTTAACCTCTAACATGATTGAACAATCTACTCTGGTTAATCCAGCTCCGACCCAGCAGATGTATAATGACTCATCTACCAAGCCGCTCACAGCCGCAGCCTTGTCATCTGTGGCCCACACCTCCATAGGCCAGCCTCAACAAAGGCAATCTGCCTCTCAGACAAGTCAGTCCGCCTCCTCCTTTGACATGACTTCAGGCCGGCCATGCTCATTTAAACTGTCAGCAGAGACAGCCCATTCAGATGCTTTGCATGCTCCCGTTGATGATAACGAGCACAGATCCGTGCAGACCCTAATGGCAACGATGAGCCCTAAAGGAAATAGCGATCAATTTCCTCTCAGCAGCATTTCACCGCTGCCAAACCTCATGCTGTTTGGAGATGACAGTTTACCTGGCACCTATAGCCTGACAGGGCTAACAAGATCAGCCTTAGAAAAAGAAATATCGAGGGCAACCGCCAACGCTGAATATGCAAATAGTGAAAGTGGCCATGCTGAGTTCTTGTTAGGGGTTGCTGATGAGACAAATCAAACTGAGGAGCATGACAGCGCGCAAAAGATGTTGACCTCAGGAATTAAGCATTCACATGTAGTTACAAAGAAAATGGCAGAGAGCAAAGATGAAAAGGATGGTTCCTCCTTTCGCGCACAAACCACTGGCAGGAATAAACAGCATGCTGGTAACACAGAGGACTTCAACCCGTCACTATCACAGACTGAGAAAAAAGCAGTAAAAAACAATAATGAGGACAACCACGATGACCTGGTCAATGTAGATGGCTTTGAAGATGCAAGCAACACAGTGAAAAGCACCCTTGAGACTCTTCTTCCCCAGTTCGAAGGTTATAATGAAACAAGTGCTCAGCCCACAAGGTTTGCCATGCTGTTCACACACAAAAGTGAGCAGGCAATAAATGAGGATTTTGTGCCTGTTACAACTGATTTTGCTTTACCTGTGCTTGACACAAATGATCGAACTGGCGCCACTGCACTTGTTGAGGCAGATAGTCTGCCCAAAATAGCCCAAATACAGGCTAATGATGTGCCTAACAATGCTATTTCTGATACGGAGGGCCATGCAGCAAAGACAACTGAAAAGCAACATCATCCCTCCACACCACAAGGCACTGTGGGTGACAGCGCTCCCCCTGTTCCACACATTCATTTTGGAAGTGACCTTAAGGTTCCCAATATATCCACACAGCAGATTGCTGGCCGGATAATGAATGTTACTTCGGGATTTCAGATAACCACAAGTAAAACCAATGATCTTATGTCTCTGGCATCAAGTGCTAGCGCAAGCAATCTTATTGTTTCCACAGAAGCTCATGAATCAGCGCTGACTACAACTGAAAGTGTAAAAGTTGTTATTGAAAAGTCCTCTCAGGCTGCACAAGCTGAACGTGTGCTACAGGCCAATAGTCAAATCGAGCCTTTGTCACTGAGAGAGCTTCTAACAACTGCAAGTGCTGTCAAACTCATGCATGATGTGAACAGAAGAAATACAGTAAAAACACAGAGTCAAGAGCAGTCTCAGCGTGTAATTTCTGAACAGGCGATCGAACAAAACCAGCACGGCCCGCCTGCAGTGACCACAATAACACATCCTATCAATGACTCAGAGCAGAGCGTCCAAGCAGCTCTGTTAAAAGCTGCTCACAGAGCTGGAGAGTCACAGGACACATTATCTACTATGGTTACAAGAGAGGCATATTCATCATTTAAAGACATCAAAACAAGGCTGACAACAAAGGGTGCTTTTGAAGCCCAACATCCTCAACATAAGATGACTCCTACAGCACATACAGACCAACATATAAAGCAAACATTACATAGAAAGACCTCAATAAGTCAAGTGATACTTGTGGCTGTGACTGATTCTGTGCCACCTACAGGGATGTCGCCTTCAGAGAATATTAATAAAACCAGCTGTAGGACAACTGGCTGTGCTAACTCAGGCGAGACAAGTGAAACAACAATTGGAGCAGGTGAGATTGATCATACCGCTCGAGAGAAAATGTATAAAACCCAGGCCGGAAACCCAGGAGGAGACAATTTTAATGCAGTGCACACTCCTGACATGAAACCAGAAAATGGCAAGTGTAGCACTGACTGTCCTGTACCTGGAAAGGTTACAGCACAGGCCACCAACCTCGACTTTCCAATGCTTTCACCAGCCACCGGTAAATCTGATCGTGCCCACACCACTGTTGATGAGACAGCGACAAACAATGCCAAGAGTATGACAGCTGAAACTTCAACAAGAGCATTGAGAGTTGAAACAGATCAGTTTGTAGAGAAAACAACACAAAGGCACTCTCAGAGACAGACCTCTAAAGCTCAGGAGGCTGTTGCAAAAGAGGTCACTTTATCTGAACCTGAAGCAACTGCTCCGAATATCACAGCAGAGAATACTACTGAGCAGGCACTGCTCACTGAAAATAATATAGAAATACAATTAGATAGAGGAGCAGCCAAAACTGAGACATTGGAGGCACAAAATGCCACCAGGTCAGTGCGTGCTGTGGCTAAAAAAGAGCCAGCAGTACAAGAGTCTGGGCGCAGGCTGTTACTGCTGGAGCCAGAGTCTGAGTCAGAGCTGCCAAGGCTGAAACACAGGAGAAGGACCTCACCTCATCTGTATCTCTCTGGGTAATCTCATTGTATAACCCTATTATTCTAGCATTATCTATTAATCATGTGTTAACAAATTAAAGAACCATACTGGTGATTTTGCATGATTTATGCTATTAGGTAGATAATCCATCACAGTTTACTGCTTTATATGTTCCCTAAATTAATATTGTCACATGGTATAGTTCTTCCTGATGGTGCTTCTAGGCCACTCCTAAATACAATATTTGGGAGTCTGCTGCAGGAGAATAGAAATAGACATGGATGTTGTAAAAAATGGTGTGAATTTTGTCACGTGTAAGCCACTCTTGAGGGTTAATGCGTCAGTCCTTGGCAATCCATTAATGCTGTTGGAGGCAGTTATCTGGAAAAGGCAAATAATTAAAAAAGCCAGTTCTCCTCCTTCTGATTTGAATTACAATATGTTGAACAGTTATTGTGTGATTTTTGCCCAATGATGTAAAAAAAAAAAAAAAACACCAAAAAGAAAAATATCCCTGCCTACTCTAGGTTTAACTCTTAATGCAGCATGTCGTTTTGTTCAAGATTTATACAGCACCGGCAACATTTATGCAGAGTGCTAATAAGCACATGTAGCATGCTTACATACCAAACAAAGGAACCTGGTCTCACAGGAATCCGTGAAATAGCCACGGATTCGCTTAACTCAAAATCCGTGGAATAGCCACGGAATAACGTAAATTTCCGTGAAACTGACACGGGTTTCGCTACAATGCAAGTTAATGACAGTCATGTCCCGTGGCTATTGGTTTGTTCCAAGTCACGTGACTTTCAAGGTCCCAGCGGTCAGAACAAAAAACATGGAGGACAGTTCTCTCATTTTAGTGAAAAAATCAATATTTTGACTTAGTAAAAATGGATTTTGATCACATTTCTAGCGAGAAATATATGTTTTATTTTCTAAATATTCACTCAGTGAATGTACATAATCACTTTGTATGTTGGAATAGCCACGGGATATGACTGTCATTAACTTGCATTGTAGCGAAATCCGTGTCAGTTTCACGGAAATTTGAGTGATTCCGTGGCTATTCCTCGGATTTTGAGTTAAGCAAATCCGTGGCTATTTCACGGATTCCTGTGAGACCATGTTGAAACAAAGATGGTGAATAGCCTAGACTAAGATGGTGAACATGGCAAACATTACACCCTCTAAACAGCATGCTAACATTAGCATTTGGCTCAAAGCCCCACGTGCATATGTACTGTGAATATGTAGTCTTGTTTACAATGGAAAGGATGCTTTTTGACAGCTTATCTGAATTGTCAGATGTCATAGCGTCCTTAAATGCCCCTTGTTCGAGGAGAGCTTGCAAAGCAATACCTGCTCAACTCTGACAAAAGATACCAGCAGAGCAATCGTTTACTGTGATGGATTACTTATCTCAAGGAAGTTTCCGTTGATTTTCATTGTGCAGCAAAATGGATGGAAACAAATAGCTGCCCGAAAGGTAAGAAATCAATCTCAAAACTTAAAAAACCTGCTCAAACATTTTCTTTTGTTCATAGTCAGCAGTGACATAGCACAGGTGATTTGTAATGTTCTGCATGGCCTAAAACAAATAAAATGACTGGTATGGTCTTTTAGTTGAGATCTTTGTTAGGTAAATGAACAAGCAGTACATACCATTGTTTCTTTTTTTCTAATTGGCAGTGTAACAGAAGTTTCAGATGACCTGTGTGGCAGTGGGAACTACACAGCAGAGATGAGTCTGAACCTGGGGAGAGGTGTGGAGCCGGGTGATGCTGTACCTGCCCTGGGGAACCTCAGAGTGGTTATTAACCTGAAGACGAACAACAGTCGGATTAACCTCGGTGTCACCTCCTGCTGCTTGTCCCCAACCACCCAGCCTGACCTCAGCAACTCCACCTGCTGCCTCTTCTCCAGGTACACAAAGTATCAAATCAAGTGACTGTGAAAAACTTTTTTATGCTAAGAGAGGGGGTAGTGTTTGCTGTATGTTCATTTCAAGGGGAAAAGGCTTTATTTAATAATACCGGGACTAGTAACCCGAAAATTGTGTGGCATAGAAAAATAAATATAGAGGCAGCAAATACAGGATGTACACAGTGGGCAATTTACAGTACATTTACCGATTTATGTGCAGCCATCTGGACTGCATGTCATGAAAAGAGAAAGCAGGCACTCAGCCTTTCATTGTAAGCTTTCTTTTTATGTCATATGCTGCCTTATTTGGTTAAAAATTGGACTGAGGTTTTCAAAATATATGCTAAATACTTACATACTCTTACAATAGAAATACATCCATGAATAATGCAACTTTTTAACCTCAGCCTCGACACAACCTGGCCAGACTGCCATCGCTTACAAATGTGTTTACTAGAGAAACAGTGTTATTATAATTCATATCAATCCAGGGAGTTGCAGGTTCATTTTTAAGAGAGAATATTCTCTGCTTAGTAAACAGAGGACTGCTGTAGGTTGACGGTGTTATCTCTCTGAGCCAGCATCACTCAGGTAGATAGAAATTCACTGTGCACCTGCACACTCAGAGAGGCAGCAGTATTAATCTGTCAAACTGTGAGTAGGCTGTCTGTTTGACTTTTACTGTGTATCTGAACAGAACACTTGTTAAAAAGTGTGAACACCTGGGACAAATCCCTTTAATATGTATGTCTTTGAGGTAGGATGGAGAGAAAAAAGAAAAACATTCAAAGTCACCCTGAAATGGCAAAAGTAAACTAGCCATCAGCATACAGGTAAATAAAATCCAGATGCTGAATATAAATAACATATTCACATTATGCAACATGAGTAATGATACCTATCTGACAGCAACATTAAATGAGAGCTGACCTTTACCTAACATGATTTCTTTTCTCTTGAGCTTCAAATTTAATTCAATGTTAAATATTGATGGCAAACTGCTTTTTTCTGCTTTCCTGGTTATTGATCAATCCGGCTTTAATGGCCCGTGACAGCTGTATGGAGACCTTTTCTGCTAGGATATTCACTATTTTTCATATTTTTTTTCCAAGGCAAGCCAAAGTGACTGCTAAGGTTATGCTGGGTGTTTGTGTTGGTGCCTCAGGTTAGCAGCAGAGCCAGCGGGGATCACGCTGCTGCCCAGTGCCATGTCATCCAGTGCCAGCTTCACCATCAGTCTCTTCCAAATGATTAATTACTCAGTAGTGTACCTACACTGTGATCTCAGTGTCTGCCTGAGGAACCGCTCTGACTGCGAAAGGGTAAGGCGGCAGTGGGTGCACGGTGTAATGAATGCGAGAGGATGAGAGAATGAGCAGCTGAGAGTGATTTAAATTTAGTGACATGGGGTGTGACACTGTGAAAACAGGGAGACAGACGAGGAGCGAACAGGCTGATGTAAATGGGCTGGGGAGACGAGCAAGAAGGGAGACCAAGGTGAGGAACTGGAGAGGAGGTAATTGAATACATGGCTGAATGTAATAGAAAAAAAACTAGAAGGAGAGGAAGGATTATTTGCAGGCAAAAGGATACATCATTTTCTTTAATTAGAGATGAAAAAGGGAGCTTGTAGTGTGATTAAAATATCCTGAAACAGGTAAAGGAGCCGCTCTCTAAATGCGGCAGGAGTGAGATGTATTGACAGAGATTATGGCTGACAGCCAAAGACACGCAGCCTAAAACATCTGTCATGCCATTATTCACCCAGAGGGTCAGATAAGGTCTTAGCAAAGTTACAGGATACTCTTGCAGAGCAAGCAAAGGATGCTGATACAAACTGCTCCTGTCTCCTGCTGCTGTGGGAATGAGGGCTCTGATTTAATGGGAAAAACTGAATCATCTGACAAGTACGCGTTAGAGGCCAGAGGTGAAGCAGAGGATAAACTCTGGAGACTCGTTTTTGTGTCTGCTTTTGTAGAGAACTTCTACCGTTCAGCTCTCTGATGATGTTTCTATAGTATCTCCTTATGTGTCTCCTAGTACTGCAAAGTTCTGCTTTTTTATGCTTAATGGTCAGTTTGAATTCATAATACGAGCTCTAACAAGACGATAACACGACAGTGTGAACTTTCACATTCTTCTACATAATCAGCAACTTTCTTTGTGTGCATCTATTGATCTTTTTTTTCTCTTTCCTCAAAATGGTATTTCTCTTTAGTCACATGATGTCAAGCTACATATATTTCCTGAAACAATTATTAAGCAGAGCCATACATTATATCTAAATACCTTGTTTGAACTGCTTCAACCTTGAAGTGCGCTGCTTAAAGCTGATTAAAGAAGAGTGTTTCTTTCAAGCTAAAATCCTATTTCGCTTTTATCCAAATAAATAAAAAAAACAAAGGAAAAAAGGTTTTAGACATATTTATCTGAGAGGTGCAGCTGTATTATTTCAATTACAATTCTGTGCATTGGTTGTGTCATTTTTGATGATAAACAGGAAGGCTATATTTCTTTGCAAAGAAAATTAATTACCTGTTACCTATCATTTTTCACACTCACATGCTACATATTTCCCTTGTCTTTTTTATTTTTTTATTTTTATAGCAGTGCCTGCAGCAGAGGAGTGCATTTCCCTTAGAGGGTCCAGAGGCTGTTGTTACCAATCTCAGGAATCGCATATCCTTCGGTCCCATGTTGAAAGAAGTGAAGAATTCTACCTTCCCAGATGAGATAGGTAATTTTTAGCTGTGCCAAGCAAAAACAATCAATCTGAGATAACGGAATGCACACTAGGAAATCCTGCACAGCAGGAAATGAGTGAGATGAGACATATACTTGGTGGCTCTTTGTGTGCAAATATACAGAGCTGGGTTTATCATAAAAACCCTCTGAGAAATAGGATCAGACTAGATGGGACATTGCACTATATGCTATGGTCGCTTGGCTGGATCATAACAAAATGGTGATTGTTAGTTGCTATTATGAGAACACACGGCTGGGAAGTTTGTTGGCAGACTCTGAGACAAATGGCAGTAAGCTAGCTAGCCCTGCAGTCAGCTGTCCACCCAGATAAGTAGTCTCCTAGCAGCGCAGAGTGTGGCAGAGGGACCAGCCCCAACAATACTGCTGGCCGCCAGCCCGCAGTTGGGCTCATTTTATGTATCCAGTGAGGTTGTCCACCAGCCATAAATGATCCTTAAGATTAAAATGCCCCATATACATTTTTAGTTAACGGCACCCTCTAGTGGCCGTACTACAACAAGTTCTGACAAGTTACTATTGGGGTGGTGGATAGGTCAAACAAGCACTGGACTATTTTAACCCATAAGAACCCAGACCCAGTTATCCATAAAGGAAAGTTATGGGGGATATATCACAGACCAGGTGAACCACGCAGAACATATTTATGATGTGGGTTTTTTTTGGTCATTCTGTGTCTTTTTTTAGTAATTTTGTGGGTTTTTTTGTGTCTTTTTTTTAAAGTAATTTTGTTTTTTTCTGTCATTTTGTGTCTTTTTTTTGGTCGTTTTGTGTCTTTTTTAAGTAATTTAGTGTTTTTTCAGTCATTTTGTGTCTTTTTTGGTCATTTTGTGTCTCTTTTTTAGTAATTTTGTGTCTTTTTTGTGTCTTTTTTAAGTAATTTGTTTTTTTTTCTGTCATTTTGTGTCTTTTTTTTTTTTAATTTTGTGTCTTTTTTGGTCATTTTGTGTCTTTTTAAGTCATTTTGTCCGTCTTTTTTGTATCTTTTTTAAGTAATTAAGATTTTTTTTGTCATTTTGATACTGCCTCCAGCGGCCCCCAGGTAATTTGAGTTTGAGACCCCTTTTCTAGAATATTTAAAGTGTTTGTTACATGGGTGTCACCGTGGGTTCTTATGGGTTGAATACTTTAGATACTGTGAAAAGGCTGCCTTTCCCACCTTTTCACCTCGTTCTATTCATATCATTGTTGTATCTGCTTAATGCTATGTTTAAGTTAATTTTTAAATTATTTAATTGATTTGTATAAATTACACAGGCTTGTAGTTCTTTATGGTCAGACTGCAGGCGAATCTGATTCAAATCAGATTCCTACTCAAATACGATTTTTAGGGCTGACTGTCCACACTGTTTGTGTCCAAATGGGATATGACTCTGTTCAGACTGGGCCACATTATGGACTGATCTGACAGGTTGCTGTAGTAACGTCAGACGTTCTGACGCCGTTACTATAGCAACGACACTTGCTAAAAACAGAGTGGACAGTCAGCCCTAAAAATCGTATTTGAGTAGGAATCTGATTTGAATCAGATTCGCCTGCAGTCTGAACGCGGCCTTAGAGTTTAGTGGGTGGAGTTAGTTCAGCTGCTCACCAGCTTCATCAAGTTGAGTGTATGCAGGTTTGTGTGATTAGGGCCTCTGCAGGGAGGGGCTGAGCACTTCCACTGTGAAAGGCAAGAGGTAATAATAATAATTCTGCAGTAGATGACATTTGTGTTATATTTGGGTTGCTTCTGGTTAGCTGTGTCCAGAACAAAATAAAAAGGCCAGCAGGAATTGATCAAAGTGAATAATTGCCTCAGTTTGATTTGGTTGTATGTTGAATCCTGGGTTTCATTTTGTGATTTTTGTGTGAGTAAGTTTTCTATTATAATTAAATATATTTTTTTGCATTTATCCTGTTTCCTGTCCAGCTTTTTGAGAGATCCCCTTTTAAAAGTTTTCTTTGCGCCACCACCTTATCATTTGAATGAGGTGGCAGTGTGACAAATACTTTAAGCACTCTTGACTCACAGCAGGAGGGTTGCCCGAGTTTGCATTATCTACTCATGTCAGCATGGGTTCTCTCTGGCTTCCTCCCACACTCCAAAAACATGCTGTTTAGGTTTAATTGGTGACTCTAAATTGCCCGTAGGAGTGAATGAGAGCGTGAATGCTTGTCTGTCTCCATGTGTCTGCCCTGCCATAGTTTGCCAATCTATCCAGGAGCAAAACTTTGAAAATAAGCTGCACTGTCTTAGTCGGAAAAAGAACGACTGTCGCTCTTTGTACCTTTTTATTTTCCTTGATGAATCATAAAAATGCCTAGGTTAAAAACAGAGCTGATATTTATTTTTTATTTGTAACATATGTAAATCTGGGAAATATTTTACTTTATTTTGCCCAATGTCAGCTGTGATCGCCTCCAGCGAATGGATGGATTACTTTTGGTATACTTAAAAAATGTTATTGTCATTGTTATCTGGCAGGTGCACTGCATGTGCTCAAGTTGTCGCAGGTGTTGCATTAAAAAAATGATTGTGGGAAATGTGTGCCTCATCTGAATTTTCAGCAAATATTTAAAAGAAAAGCTGAAGAGCACTCAGAGAGGACACAACTCCACCAAGGCAGGCTGCCTTATCTCGCAGTGTTAATGCATGAAATATAATACATAATATCAATATACAATAACATACATAATGAAAAATGTATTGAGGTCGTCCTTGGCCAGTGCTACACCTCTACAGATACTTCATGAAAAATAGTTTGAAAAATAGTTTTTCTGTAATCCTACAAACAAACCAACCTGCTTAGTGGAGGTACTAAAGTAATCCCTTCTGGTAATCTGTTTTTAAAGACAGTACCTGTGATTGTAACTGTATTCAGTACATCACCAATTTAAGAAGTAACTAACAGAATACAGTTACTCCTATTTGTATTTTAAACATGTATTCCTGTTACCTGTGTTCTGTTCCTCACCTACCCTGCTATATACTCACTGTATAAATCATATTTTCTTCTCTTCTTCTTTTCACTGTACTGAGTCAAAAAAGTTTTTTCCCCCATGAGGATAGTGCATAAACAAGTCATGGCTGTAGCCTCGTGTCAGATGATTTTTTTCGTTTGATTTTCAGACCCTTCAGAGCTGGACCTGGTTCTGGTCATCGTCAGTCTGGCCGTGGGCTCCTGTCTCGTCACAGTGATGCTGCTGCTGGTGTGGCTGGCCTACCGTCGACGGGCAATCTGGCTCCTCCACTCTGCAGCTCCACCGCGGGCCTGCTGTGGCTGTCTGCACCCAGGAGGTGACTTGATCCTACCGTGACCAAGGAGCAACCACTGCCAATTACACTGATCACATCCTCACCAAAATAGCTGCCGACAATTACATTAGTCAACAGACAGTGGAGCAGTCAATCATATTAACGGTAGAGCAGAGGCGGCCAGTCGTATCAGCCGGTACAGGCCAGACTAGACGATGAGGAGCAATCCAATTCACACCTCCTCTCATAGGTGACACAGCTGTTGCAGTCAAATTTCACACTTAACCACAAGCAGTCTATTATCATTCACTGAGAATAAACACCATCCCCAAATAGAAAAAGCTGCTCTGATCCCTTTATTTTCCCTCAGTGGCAACAGATCAATACTCTTTGTATCTCAGTTTGAGATTGATAGCTCGTTAATACTGGTTTAATATAATGTATGCATTCATGGCTTGACAGTTATATTGAGCCACTTTGATCGACTGTTTAGGGAAATGTCTTTTATTCAGTTAGTGAAAATTCAAGCTCATTTATTATTGCCAGAAAACATACAAGACCTCTCTGAAATGTTGGTTTTCTTTTTAAATGTCAAATCAAAATGACATGTCATATTGTAACATGATGTGGCAAATTGGGTAAAAATGTCTAATCATTAATCATTAGCTACTATTTAATATTTGAATGAATATATATGGTGGTTCTTCTACAGAGAGACACATTCATTTTATTGGTTTTTTCATCCCTCAGGAGGAATTCTTGATCATCATTAACTTTGACTTTAATTCATGCTCTGTATCTCTGACTTGGATCTTTAATGATTACAATTAAATATATTATAACAGGAAGAGCTGTCTAGTTCTATTATTTCTCATCATATAACTTTACCCGTTTTTAAGCAGGCAGTGAAAGAACATTATTTACATATTGCACAGTGATTCTTCTTTCCTCGCCGTGTGTGTGGACACAAAGCTATGCCGTTTAGCGAAACACACCTTCAATAGAGGTTCAATGTAATTTAATAAACTGTAATTTCCCAGCTTGGGATAAATAAAGTATATCTATCTATCTATCTATCTATCTATCTATCTATCTATCTATCTATCTATCTATATATCTATATATCTATATAGATATATAGATATATATATATATATATCTATATATATATATATATATATATATATATATATATATATATATACAGCAGCTGGCATTTGAGGTTTTCCCTGGTAGCAATTGTGAAACTCTGAAAAGTGTCTTGGACAACAAACTCAGCAACAGTGATGACAAATCAGAAAACAATGAGATTCAATAGTTAATCTGAAGGTGCTGGGCAGCAAGGTTATTATAGTTAGCGAAAACTAAAAAAACAAAACAAAAACTAGAATTGAAAATGTTTTTTCGTTAACTGAAATAAATAAAAACTAGAGATTTTAAAATATATATTAACTAACTGAAACTATATCCTTTGGTTACAAAACTAACTAAAATTCGGTTTGTCAACTTTTTTCATACAGGAAGCATTGGTAAATATGTTTATTGAGACAGCACTTCACCCAGAGCTGCAAGAGTTAATCACCTTAATGGGGCTAAGATGGATAGAGGTAATGGAGGTAAAGATGGTAAAGAAAATAAAGACAACATCTACTTTGGCCTTTTTGATTCTCGCACCCAACAAATACCCCATTACTAAAAAACTAACACTAAAACTAATAAAAACTAAACTAAAACTAAGCATTTTCCCAAAAAATAAAACCAATAATAACTACCAAACTCACTCTAAAAACTAATTAAAAAATAACTGAATTTGAAAACAAAAGTTCACAACGAAATTAAAACTAAAACTAATGATAAATCCAAAACTATTATAACCTTGCTAGGCAGCACCATAGAAATGAATAAGAAGTGTGTACTCACCCAGGGAAATTAAAACAAGTACTGCTGTATATATTAAGTGAGGTTTACATTAAGGTTTCAGAATTAGATGACATAGATTCAAGATAAAATGAGATAAAATAAGATAGAACTGTATTAATCCCGAAGGAAACTCTTATTACACAAAAACAATTACAAAAACAGTGCTCAAAAGAGTCATATATTATATTTCAATTTGTTTCTCTGACAAGCAAATCCTATAAACATCTCATTCTCTCCGCTGAGGATCATTCCCCCGTGTTGCTGCTCTCCTCCTCTTTCTCTCTCCCTGGCGTACTCTTGACTGCATTTTTATAATTCTGTGTAAATACAAGAGCTGAAATATCTGCCTAAGATAAGGATTTGATTAAAAAACATTGAATGCTCCAGAGAGATACACAGGAACCAATTACTGTTCTTGTTTGAAACGCAGCTGACATACACAGTAAATAGCAGATTAAAACACCCGTTTGCCTCTTTACTCCTCGCTCTTGGATTTTGTTTAGCTATGTTGAGCAGCTCCTATGCTCACAGAATATGGATCAGAGACGCTGGTGTGCAGCTTTTTGGTTATTAGAGGGCCAGTGAGAAGCCTTTGGCTCCAGCCAGTCAACTTACCCAGCGTGGTTGAGCCTGCTAATGCGATTGGCCGAGCAGCGAGATGTGGTTTTCCGTCAATGAAGACAGACTTCTCCCCTCAGGTAGCCTATCAGGAATCTGATCACGAGCGCCTGGTTTTCATTGGAACATCAATCCATGAGTCTGTCCTAAATAATAGCACGAGTTAGCGAAGCATGAAACTACGGCTGTCAGTGAATGTTAAATTCATCTATTAGAAGAGAGAGTTGAACGGTGTTTGGGAGAACATTGTGTTACAGGAGCTGATGATTAAAAGAATGAAATCTTAAGATTATTATAGTATAAAAAAAGTGCAGTTTCACCAAGATGTATGTGTAAAAAGGTTTAATCCCGCTGTGTGGAGAAAAGCCTTCAAAACCAGCATTAGTGATGCTGTTTTTTTATTGATTTTAAGATTCTGCTCTTGTCTTCTCAATTATCATCTTAAGAATTTATGACAGCCCATCCATGATAGATCATAGTCTATAAGTGAGCTGCAAATGAATAATATGTAATCATATAGAGTCTCATAATAAGCAGCACTTTTCGTTTAGGGTGTCTGCAGGATAATAAATACACAGACATATAGACTATGGGACATATCTAAATGCAAATCCTCCCATAGATGTGCATCCTGTCTCTGCCACAGGCCTGCAGGGCGAGCCAGCAGATGTAATAGGAGCTGGATAAAGAAAACTCAATTGAAGTGGAATTATTAAAAAAAAAAAACTCCTAACCACCTCACAACCTTTGAAATGAAAGCCTGGATAAAGAGCCACTTCTGAGCATAGAAGAGAGAAAGATATGACTGCAGAATTCTGTAGCTGCTCTCACATAAGACATATATTATGGACTGAAACCTTGATAAATCACATTGACTTTTACAGTTTTTTGAAAACCAGAGACGGACAGAGACAATGAAAGACGGACAGCTGCCTGGTGAGAGTTGGACACAATTGTGAGCTTGTGGATAAGATTGCGTCATGCTCTCAGCAGGCAACATATTGAATCTAAATGTGCTCTCTGCTTGGAGTGACGAACCCCAAGGGAGATGGCCCAAATATTTATATGGCTGCAAAAGCTACTAGTGGCCCACAGGAGCAATTTATATAAATATGTGTATGTGTGTGCTTGCTATAAATGTATTCATCTGAGTTCATATTTTCTCTTTCTTTAACATTGCAGTGAAACACCTTGTGTCCCCAGATATATTCAGCCATTAAGGGGGTTGAGTGGTGGTAAAATATAACTGAAGAGGCTATAAAACAGAACAGCAGGTGGGAATAGGAGAGGAGACGGACATCTTTGTATCCTCATCTTCTTGAACGAGCTTCCTATTATGGTAATCCTCACGCATAAGCCAGGCAGTTTAAATCTTTTCTCTCAAATAACACCCTGCTTTAATGATGCAGAGCGATGAAATACACGATTTCGGGGTCTAAGTCAAGGTAATAAATGTCTCGACACATTGGGAATTGAAATGGGTGCAGTTCACACACCATCTAGAAAAAGACATGCGAAGAAGAAATGCAACATTTACAATTCATCTTAAATACAAATTGATAAGTACCTTGTTTTTACCAGCTGCAGTATCTCTTCTTACCTGAAAGCAGAAATGACCGTTTTCTGTTAAAAACAATAAGCCTCAGTTCAAAAGCTTCTAATGTCATTTTGTTTTTCTGCATCTTAAACAGAACAGGGGCCACCAGCTGTCTGACTGTAAGTGATTAATAGGACAGAAATAGAGCTCAATTATGGCTTGTGTCAGAGTAAATACTTTATTACACATCATTAGTGCTTGTGCTTTGTCAGAAAAGTATTACTGTCAATTTTCAACATCATTTAAGTAAATTTAACAGGCAGTTTATGGCCATAAATGATGAAGAAGTACAAAAAGTGCTCATGAATAGGATTATTTTGACTTGAAGTTGCTTTTAAATTAACTCTTTTGAATTGTTCCCCCAAAATGACTTTATTCACAAAAACAGGAAAGTAATTCTCATGTTGGTCTGGAAAAATCTATCTACGATACGACTTACCTTTGAATACTTTGCTACCATCTCCAATCTCCAAGAAACTCAGTCGGCATTCAAATGAGAACCCGAAACACCCAGACAGTGCATTTATCTCAGAGGGGAATTTTCTCGCACAAAACTGTTTCACAAGAAACTTTAAAGTTATAGTTCAACATGTTGGAAAATGCACTTATGAACTTTCGAATTGGAAATAGGTCTATTCAACAGCTTGTCGGGTTATGTTTAAAGGCAACAAATGTTCAAAAACAAGTTTGTGAGTTATTTTTACTTATATCTTTAAGTTGGGGTTCACAACAAGGGACAATAGTTCTGATAACTCTTATTTCTTTGTTGTGAAATGTGGGAAAGCGGTGAAATTCGTTCATTAGCGAAAGCGGCTAACTGATGCTAGCGGTGCTGCTTGTTACAGCTACAAGAGTAGCCATTAGCGTATCAATGCTAACTCAAAACTGTGGTCACAACATTAGCTGACATTTCATAGCGCCGTTACAATCGTGCCAATTCAGCACATTGCAGAAGTAAGGATTAAAAGTTAATACAATGTAAAATTATAAGTTCAAAAATCTGAATTCAGAGTTGAGCAAACTCAAAAACAAAACTTAAAATATTTAGTTTAATTGTCCAACTTAAAATTTTATCGGTTTGTTGCCTTGAAATTTTGAGCTCACCTAACTTTCCTTTTTTTGCAGTGCACACACACACACACACACACACACACACACACACACAACATGTTTAATTTGTTCAATCCACACAAAAACACAATAGAACAACACTTTGTGGGGGCGTAATGGGCTGGACTGTTTTCTGGCCAGGAACAGTGACCACCAGGAATTGTCTATGAAATATATTGGCACATAACCCATTGTAATTCTACAATGTGTTGAGCTTAAGAGGAGCTGGTAGGCGGGCTTTGTTGCATTTGGACAGAGCCAGGTTTGCTGTTACCCATTGTTTCTAGATTTTTTTTGCTGAAAAATAAAATAAGCTTACCATCTGCTGGCTGTAGCTTTCTATTGACTGACAGACAACGGAGTGATAGGCTATCAATCTTATCATCTACATAACTTTTTCTTTAAGGAGTGTGGAAATCAATACTGCTTTATAAACGTGTCAGGACATGACAAGCCTTTCTCACGATGAAGCTTTATTTCAGTTTCTGTTTTCGTATCCATAAATCTTATCTAGACATAACTATTTAACCGTGTGAGAGTGTCGGTTGCACACACTCACACACACACACACACACACACACACACACACACACCATCCAGGCCCTGATGCTCCAGAGAAATGACATATTCTCAAACTCAAACTGCAGACCACTGAGCCATTCCACCGGAGCTGCTGGGGGTTAAGTGCCTTGTTAAAGTGCAGTTTGATAGCAGTGGATGGTTCATTAGGCACTTCATTTACTGTATGTACAGACCCAAATTACAATTGGCAGATACTGTATCACATCGACAACCTTAACTGAATCTGTGTTTGTGCTGAATCTACAGATTTCATATAGAAAATTCTAAGTTTTCCTTTCAGATGAGTGTAAGTGAATCTTGGAATTGGGGGTAAAGATAAGAAGTCGTATCTCCGGAAGACTGAGAGCTCATTCGGGAGTCTTGCCAGCCAAAAACCGGCTTTGCAACATTGTAGTGCAAACAAGTTCTGCACCTCAGCTCCTCCCACAGTGTAGTATCTATGTGACTCCACATGCCTTTCACACAGCCAGCTGCCTCTGCTTTTAATGTGTACCCGTGTTCTACGACTTTCTCCTCCCGGCATGAAACACAAGGTCCTGCGGTGCGCCTGATCGATGTTGATCTGGAGGATAAATCCTGTTGATGTGTAGGATTAGACAGCGAGTGTGTTGGAGAGGATCTGTATGCTCATGGATTGCCTTGACGGATCCCCTGGGCAGTTCAGGAACTTTAAGAAGAGTGACTTTGAGGCTGACTGGATTAAGCTGGCAGAATGCAGATGTGGTCAGGTGTACCGGGTCAGGCTCAAGCCCCGGCGGGAAACGTGTGCCTTGAAGACCTTTGACACAACCTTGTGTGCCGACAATTTTCTCAGGTGGGATTTGAAGCTCAGTGCTCTTCATGTCATTCATTGAATTGCTACGACAACAAAAAAGCTGATTTCCAAAATGCTTTGCACAGAAAACAAAACAAATCAAACACTATTATCTCTTACAGACCATCAGATTTAATGAGTTATGTAACAAAAATCTTCATAACACAGACACACATTTGTATAAAAATTCTCTAAATAACGAGAATATACAGTACAGGCCAAAAGTTTGGACACACCTTCTCATTCAATGCATTTCCTTTATTTTCATGACTATTTACATTGTAGGTTCATCAAAACTATTAATGAACACATGTGGAATTATGTACTTAACAAAAAAGTGTGAAATAACTGAAAACATGTCTTATATTCTAGTAAGCAAAGGGTGGTTACTTTGAGGAATCTAAAATACAAGACATGTTTTCAGTTATTTCACACTTTTTTTGTTAAGTACATAATTCCATATGTGTTCATTCATAGTTTTGATGCCTTCAGTGAGAATCTACAATGTAAATAGTCATGAAAATAAAGAAAAACGCATTGAATGAGAAGGTGTGTGTCCAAACTTTTGGCCTGTACTGTACACAAATTGTGTATGATCCTGCTTTAAAGTACATGAAACTGTCAATTTACACACATTACTAAGCATATTTGCACAGTTGTGAACTTTAAACTGGAACTTTACCAAGATCTTGTGGTTTCATTTGTCTTTGGACCTTTACAGTGTTTGTCAAAGTTCAAAATACCTATTTAATGCCCAAAAACAACCTTCACTGACCATTATTTTTGCCATCACAGGAGACTAATAGACGAGGCGTCCAACATAGGGAAAGTGAAATTCAAGTACATAGTGTCCATCTACGGACTGTGCAGCGAGGCGACCGCTGTGGTGATGGAGCACATGAGTAATGGATCGCTGAACAATCTCCTCGCCAGCCACACTTTGATGTGGCCAAAGAAGTTCCAGATGATTCATGAGGCCTCTATGGGAATGAATTTTCTTCACAGCATGAAACCTCCTCTACTCCATCTTAACCTCAAGACATCCAACATCCTGCTCGACGACCGGCTCCACGTCAAGGTCGGTGAAATACAATTCAGTGAAATTCAGTCACAACAACATGAAGGATACTACAGTCATCTGTTGACCAGCTCTGCAGAGCAATGCATGCCAATTCTGTTCTAATCTTGTTTAATAATCTTGTTTTTCTACTAAGATTGCTGATTTTGGTTTAATCCACTGGGAAGAGGGCAAGAGCAAGAAGTTGTTCATGGAGCATCTGACAGTAAGAGGGAACATAAGTTACATTCCTCCAGAGACCTTCACTCAGTGCCCCGATCCTCCAGGAACTACCTTTGATGTTTACAGGTGACTTGCCAAGGGCATTTCTGAAATTGCACCATCAGAGTTGCTGCCCCCTCTCCGCTGATTCAGTGCACAATCTGTACAGTGTAACCTTGCCCTCTACTGTTTATATTTTTACTCTATCCCAAGTCACTGAGACATATTCTATACATTTTACACATATCTGCCACTCTTTCTTACCCTTTGATATGCATTGGTTTAATTTGATCTTAAAAAGCATTGTGCTCCTTTTATAGGGCAATATACACTACTGGTCAAAAGTTTTAGAACACACCAACTTTTCCAGAATTTAATTGAAAATGATGCAGTTTAATGTCTCAGTGTACTCTGAAATTAATGCACATTTGCAACATTTAAAATTCTTTATTCAAAATCACATTTTATGTTGAACTAAAGGACTAAAAAAAGACACAAAATGACAAAAAAGACACCAAAAGACACAAAATGACTTAAGAAAGACACAAAATGACTTACAAAGACATGAAAAGAATTAAAAAATTGACAAAATAGCCCAAGACTCCATAGAGTTAAGTTGTTAACCCATAGCTTGTTCCCTGAAAAAAGGCCTACTTGCATAATTCTGAAATGTACATTATCTTTCACTACCACTATATATATATATATATATATATATATATATATATATATATATATATATATATATATATATATATATATATATGAGGGACTGTCACAAAGTTCATTGATTGCAGGATATGCAAGAGTGAGAAAGTTGGGACTGAAGTGCCTCTCTCTGCTTTGATCTACAGCTTCGGAATAGTGATGTGGGAGGTCCTGACTCAGCAAAAACCATACGCAGGTAGGGATGGATTCATTAGAAATGCATCACATCTTCACATCTAATAGAGTTCTAGATGTAACTTCATGTAACACTCAATATCATCACTTAAACAGCATTAGGGTGAAAGCATTTTCATCTCAGCGTGCCTAGAACTTAATTTCACAGCTGCTTTTATGAAAATGTTAGAAAATGTTAGTTAGTGTTAATGTGTGTGGAGCACAAATCTAGTAATGAATAGAAATATAAATGCAGCGGTTACAACAAACAAAGGGGAGTATACTTTTTAACATTCTTAAAATCAACGACCTTTTATTTAACAATAATATTAAATTAAAGTAATTGTCTGTGAACCTTTTGATAATAACTTTAACCCAGCCCTTGTCAAGTATAATGATCTAAACTCAAACAAAAGCATTACCAAACCTGTTTGTAGTTTTATTGGAAATAGCTTATTGGCTTTTCTCTGAGATGGTTAGCTTAGCTTAGCATAAAAACAGGGTGAAACAGCCAGGCGGCAACCTCCGGTTCTGAGCAGGGAGGCAAACCAGGAAGTGCCTTCTACCGGAAATTCCACCAGGGAGGCGCTGACGGGGGCAACAGAAGCATTTGCGTCCATTCATTTCAATACAAAATGAGAAAACTTCTCACTTGATTTAGACTCTGTTAGGATCTACATTGAAGATTGTGTCTGACACCTGTTTTTTGGGCCCAGGGTGCAGTGTGACCACAGTGCTCTTACAGGTGTCACATGGTAAGAGGCCCGGTGTGGAGATGATACCTGACCAGAAGCCCCGTGAGTGTGATCAGATGATCTACATCATGAAGCAGTGCTGGGACCAGGACCACCGGAAGAGGCCACCGTTCTCAGGTGCAAAAGAAAAATAATGAATTGTTATTTGGATTAAAAAGCTCTCAATGCTCTTTATCAGTGATGGGATGGACTGTGCCAAGGCTTCGGAGTGTGAGTTGAGAAATCCGGTCTTTTATGAAATGCGTATCGAGGCTTGTTTTTTTAAGGGCGAGTGACGTCACTGATAACGTTTTAACGTCTGAAGCCTCGCTGGTTCAGGGAAGGGTTTGAGTGTTGGCATGATATATAAACATACATAAAGTGCAATGGATCTCCACGAAATTGAGTCCAAGCACAGTGGCAAAAATATTTTTTAATGAAAATGAATAAAGTCATCATCATCACCACAGTATTCATACGCAGTCTAATCTTTGGAAAACACTGCAACAGTTTTAAAATAAAACATCTCATGTCCTTTTGGATTTATTCAAACATCATACTGACCCTTTTCTTTTTTTTTTTTTTACATTAACCCTTAATAGGACACTCATTGGAATACTTGCAAATTCCAAATTTCAACCCTAGAGAATATTGGAGGATATTACATACTGCCAGAATGTGTAAAAAAAAAACATACGAAAATGATATTTTGAGAAAAAAGTTTACGAGATTAAAGTGGCAAATCTACGAGAAAAAAATGTGTAGATTTATGAGATTTAAAGTGGTGAACCTGGGAGAAAAAATATGCTTCTTTCCCACTTTTTTCTTGTAAATCTGCGACTTTTTTCGCGCAGATTTGCCACTTTAAATCTCTTAAATCTGCGACTTTTTTTCTTGTAGATTTGCAACTTTTTTCTCGAAATATTACCTGAAGTTACCAAATATAGTTCTTCGCCTGATAAAGGGTTAATAGACTCTTATCATTACCCACACATGAATAAAAAACAGATCATTAAATGAATGAATGAATGAATGAACCACACAAAGTCAAATTAAATTGTTCTTGGCAGTGATTAATTCCCATGCGGAAACTTACAGACAGCCAAAAGGCCGATCACAAGTAGTTGAAATGACAATAAAGGTTTTGACCCGCAGGAGAGTTTGTGTACACATGAAACCTTGAGAAATGAACCTTTTTTTTAACCAACTGGATGGAAAGCTTCAAGGCTTCATGGGGCTTCATCTGGCCATCACTACTCTTTATGTCGTTCACTGAATTCGCAAAGCTACTGAGATGGTGCTTCAACAAAATAAAAGCTGATTTCCAAAAATGTTTTGCAGTCAAAACAAAACAAAACAAAACACCATTATCTCTTACAGACCATGAGATTTAACAAGTTATGTAACCGAGACGGCTCATGATTACTCTTATCTTCAAAACACGAACACAAGACACAAATTTGAATAAAAATTCTCTCAGCTTGAGGAATTATGTTCCTCCAGTACCCAGGGATAATGATATACCAGTATATTTAAGGCTTATTTGTGCAGAGACTGGTTTATTGCCAGCCTGCCCCAAAATCCAACAAAATGGGAAAGGATCATCGCTTGCAAAATATCTTGGCTCTATCTTTAAAAAGATGATGTGTAATTTGTCACATTTGTCTGATGTTGTGTGTAATTGCTTTGTCAATTCAATGTCTCATATTTGAGTGTAAAATGATGCCAATTTGTTTTCCCGTAATGAGCTTGTCAACATTAAACACAAAAATGCTCTGAAACACACTATTAATGTCCCAGATACAGACACTGAGAGATGGACAAGTGCCAAATGATTAAACACAGATAATTTGACATCAGTGTTTTAATCTGCTGCCATGAAAGGCATTTGGCACATGTTCCTCTTTTGATCCGCCTTCTCTAAAAGGAAAATGTACCAAACAAAGCAACCATATCGTCCCCTTTGGCCTTGTTTGTAATTATCAAGTCAACAATGAATTGTTACATAAGAGCGAACACATTCTCCTGTTATGTTATGCTTGAGTGAAATGCATAAATTCAAGTGGGTCACCTTTGTTTTGACAAGCACTTATGGCTTGAGAAGTCATGTTAATGAATATAAATGAGTGTCATTGTTATGATGTTCACGAAAACTCCGTGCTGTTACCTTATGTCGGACAGAATTTTCCTGTAATTCATGCATGACCGTTCATTCTCTGAAGCGATACAGTTATAACACGATGCCACCGGGTGTCGGAGTTGCAAGTCTACGAATACATTTGTTTGATTAGGGAAATTTTCTTGACTGCTGTTTTGTTTGCAGACACTGTGAGGAAAACCGAGGCTCTGAGTGGAATCCTGAGGATCCCAGGACCAAAAAATGGTGAAGAGGGACAGAAAGAAGACTATCCTTGGATGGTTTCCCCAATACACAAAGTTAGTTCTGCTTAACCCTTTATCAGGCAAAGAACTATATTTGGTAACTTCAGGTAATATTTCGAGAAAAAAGTAGCAAATTTACTAGATTAAAGTGGCAAATCTACAAGAAAAAAAGTTGCAGATTTATGAGATTTAAAGTGGCAAATCTGTGGCAAAAAAGTTGCAGATTTACGAAAAAAAAGTGGGAACTTTTTCTCCCAGATTCACCACTTTAACCCTTAATAGGACACTCATTGGAATACTTGCAAATTGCAAATTTCAACCCTTGAGAATATTGGAGGATATAACAAACTGCTAGAATGTGTAATCTACGAGAAAATTTTTTGCAGATTTAAGAGATTTAAAGTGGTGAATCTGAGAGACTTTTTTCCACTTTTTTCTCGTAAATCTGCGACTTTTTTCGCGCAGATTTGCCACTTTAAATCTCGTAAATATGCAACTTTTTTTCTTGTAGATTTGCCACTTTAATCTAGTGAATTTGCAACTTTTTTCTCGAAATATTACCTGAAGTTACCAAATATAGTTCTTTGCCTGATAAAGGGTTAATACTCACTTGAATTAAACTGCACTATCTACTGTGTCTACTCCACCTTTGGAACAATGAGTACAGTTAGATGAAAAGGCAAGGGATCAACAGTGTTAATAGGTTTTATCTTAATATTAGCCTCACATAGCCAGACCCATCTCCACAGCGCTGTCAGTGCTGGAGAAAAGGTCTGATTGCATGTACTGTCATTCTAGAATAAGGGGGGAAAAAATGCTCCGGCTTGTTTGTATTTCTTTTATTCAGTGGTGGAAGAAGTATTCGGATCCCACACTTTGAAAATACTCCACTACAAGTAAAAGTCCTGCATTAAAAAATGACAAAACAAAATAACAGCATCAAAATGTACTTAAAGTATAAAAGAGCTGATATCCAGCTATTTTCCATGGTTTTCTTGATAATGATTTTGGTTATTATCAAGAAAACCATGGAAAATGGCTATATATCAGCTCTAAAATTAAACTCTTATGAGCTATTTATGTTGTTATAATTATATTTGTCCAAACAAGAAATTGAAGAAAAAAAGGGTGGTCTAATATTTTTTTCCATGACTGTATCTGTGTGGAGCCATTCTGCATAATAGTACTTTTACTTTTGATACTTTAAGTACATTTTGATGCTGTTATTTTGTTTTGAACATGGTCTAATAATTTTTTCCATGCCTGTATATATTCTAAATATATTATTTGATTATTATTATTGATGTATTTATGTAATAAGCATTTTACTGTTGTAGAGGTAGGGCTTATTTAACTACTTAACATATAGTTATGTGGCTAAATTTATAAAAATGTGAAATAGAATGGAAATACTCAAGTAAAGTAATTCAACTATGATACTTGAGTAAATGTACTCTGTATTGTTACATTCCACCACTGCTTTTAATCAATTATAATAATCTTGGACCTAGATAAGCACAGAAAGCAGCCCTAAAAAATAAATAGTGTGCAGAGCGGAATGGGAGGAGAATGCTGTGTGAAATAAGCTGTCAGTGCATAGTTTATGTACCCAAAGTCTACATTCAGGGAGGAGAAGGTCAGGCTAGTACTGGCTGTTCATATATCCCACTGCTCTGTGTAGCACTAGGATAGATCCTGCATGCAGGCTTATGTGAGGTTCTGGTTCCTGATTTGTTCACGTCCTATCCCCTGACCAATGGGCTCACCTTAACCACTCAGTGCCTAACCATTAACAATTAGGCTGTTACACAAGCCAAGAAAGAGAATGGGGTTTATAATCAGGCATCTGGACCACATTCAATGGTAATCCATCTAATAGCTCTAGAACAGCGGTTCCCAATTTTTTTTTCACCCCCTTCTATGTCCCAACCAGGTTGATGCACCCCCAATCCCCCTTCAAAAAAAACAAAATGCAATAAGCTTTTTATAGCCATAATAAAGGCGGCATGTTTAATCATGCTCAAATGAGAACACACATATAATAAAATAATCGCCATCACAACAATGAGCTCTTGTATTTGAATTAACCTGAACACAGTTTCAGTATAATGCAACAAAGTTATGCGCAAGCTTCCACTTTTAAGAGCAAAGAGGATGATGACAGGCTCAGGATCAGAGGCAGAAAGCAGATGAGTTGGGAAAATGTTTTAATGTTGAACAAAAAATGCAGCAAGTTTAAATGAGCGTGGAGCTAAAACAACCTGTCATCATAACACAGGCTGGAAAAATGGAAGAAGAGAACTTCTTCTACGCTTTATTTTAAGATGAAGTGCATTTTGAATAGCCTGTATTTATTAAATAATTAATATTACAGTTTTTGATTTTAGATTTTACAAAGGAAATGTTTATTTACACGTTATTATTTTGTGGGGGGAAAAAATGTAATTGTGTTATTATCAGACCGCCATTAACCGCCATTACCCCCTAGCAGCAGCTCGCGCACCCCCAGGGGTACACGGACCACACTTTGGGAATCCCTGCTCTAGAATAAATTCAAAATGACATGTTTTGCTGCTGGTTTGATTTAAAATTGAAAAGTAGACAAACACATTCTGTATAGAAAGGGAAAATAAGGCATCCAGTTATTTATCATGTAGCTGTAGCTGCTGAGTCATGCATAGCCTTGGAAATCCACACTCAAATATTGATTGATACATGTGCTTATTAGCCACTTGTGATGATTGATGTCACGGCAAATCACTTTTGTCCTATTTCTGTTCTTTCTTTTCCATTTTAGATTGCTTTGCCTGAGATGCCTGACCCTCCCTCAGGTGAACACATAGGTAAAGTAAGATGGAAAATCATGTTCAATGCAGTACAAAGCCTTGGGGGCTGAAATTTAATAAGTGCTATGTACAGTGCTGTCACATTTTTAATATGAAAAGCAACTGTTCGTGGAAGAGGGCAACTAAAAAGAAACATTATTTCGATCCTTTTTCTCTGAAATGTTAACAAAATTATTGAATAGGTAATTCGTAGTGCTTTTCATTCATCCTTTCATTTCCACTCTCTTTGAGTATATAAATTGAATGATACATATGTCCAAATAGTAATGCACAAGGTATTGACTGAGCTTCACATCTTCCGGAAAGCTTCACCTTCTGCCATCATGTACAAAAGCACACTGCTGTACACAATAAAATGAGGATACTCATTTTAAATAGTTCTCTGTACAAACTGTTATCTCCATTGCTGCAGTTTTCTTTATTTCTCCTCCTTTAATTTCACAGGAGACCACCGTGGCAAGGACAACATTCTCTCTCTGCTGTGCAAAAAGGACTTTGGTAATTTCAGACAGACTGTGAGAAGAGAGCACGTAAACAAACAGTTTTCGGGTGAAAAGAGCCTCCTCCACTATACGGTAGCCAGCGGGGATGCAGAGAGTGTCGAGCATGTCCTGAGCCTGGGTGCTGAAGTCAACTGCACCACTGCCAGAGGTTACACTCCTCTTATTATTGCTGTTCTGCACAGGTCTGTACAAAAAATATATTAAAAAACTGTTTTTCTCTCAAGTGACACAAGAAAAAGTAATTTGTGCTGTGTATTTTGAAAATGTCTGCAGCTCTAAGGTTAAGAAAAACTTTTTACTTCTCTATTTGAGGTTAAAGGAATAGGTCACCATTCTGGGAAATACTCTTTTTTTTGCTTTCTTGCCAAGAGTTAGATAAGAAGATAGTTTTGACATGTTTGTAGGCTAGAGTCGTAAGACCATTCGCTTGAAGATAAGAGTCTCTGCTGGTTCCCTGGCCACCTCACAGTGATAGTAATATTGTTCCCTGTGAATAACTTTTCTGCAGGCTTCATGACATCATCTCTTTGTTGCTGGAACACGGTGCAGCTGCCACCCAGGGAGACGAGGACCAGTGGACGGCGCTCCATTTTGCAGCACAGAACGGTGATGACAGGACAGTCCGTCTCCTGTTGGACAAAGGAGCTGAGGCGGATGCCCGGGAAAAAGCCGGCTGGACGCCCCTCCACCTGGCCTGCCAGAATGGCCACGAAACAGTGGTGCGCCTGCTGCTTTCACGGCTGTCAGAGGAAGCGCTCGGAGAACGGGAGGCACAAGGGAGGACGGCGCTCCACTTAGCCTCCGCCTACGGACATCTGAACATTGCCAAGCTCCTCCTCTCTCAGGGAGCAGATCCCAACGCTACTGACAGCTCCCTCTCCACCGCTCTCCACTTATCAGCAGAGGAAGGCCATAACAGAGTAGTGAGACAGCTGGTGAAGAGTGAGGTGAATATTGACAGTGCAGACAGCAGAGGATACACTCCGCTGCATCTGGCTGCTCTGAAGGGCCATACAGGCATATGCAGGCAGCTGTTATCAAACGGGGCCAGCCCAGACTCCAAGACCCTACAAGGCTGGACTCCCATGCACCTGGCCGCCCTAAGGGGACACGAAGCCACGGTGGTCCAGCTGGAGAGTCAAGGTGCTTGTGTGAACGCTGAAGGTGAGAATGGATGGACGCCGCTCCACCTCGCCTGCCACCAGGGGGAGCCGGAGGTGGTGGAGAAGCTTCTGGCAGCCAAAGCCGACCCAAACGTGTCAGAGGACAGTGAGGGATGGACGCCATTACATGTAGCTTGTTCCAGTTTGTGCGTCCCCAGTGTCCTGCACTTGATATCGCATTATGCAGACGTCAATGCAGTCAACTCGGGCAAGGCGACGCCTTTACACCTGGCTGCTCAGCATGGCTGTGTGCCGATCGTAGAGGCTTTGCTGCTGAACGGAGCGGACAGGACTCTGCTGGACTCCTCTGGATCCAGGGCTCTGAATGTGGCCCTGAGGTGTGAAAACTGGGAAATAGTGCAACTACTGGAGAAGTAGCTCTGGTGAAAGCAATATGAATGGATTCAGATGAAGAGTGGGGCTTTTTCAATGCTTTATCAATGTTTTAATTGTTATATTTACAATATTAAATTATAAGAAACAGTTATAAATTTAAAAAAACAACAACAACCACTTGTTCTCTATATCTTCCATGAATCCTTAGTATAATGGGTTTTTTTTTCTTCGTTTTTTCATACTTGTATATGACAGAATTCCTTAAAATTTGGATGTTTTCAATATTGTATATTAATAAAAACAAACAAAAACAAGATTCTAGTTATTTGGTTACAAACAAATTAACTTTTTGTCACAAAAAGATTACTACTACTACTTACTACTTGTACTTCTTTTCTGTTTTAACAAAATTCATAAAAACAAAAAACAAAACAAATAACCCCCACAAGATTGCAGTTTTTGTATTACAGAATAAGGTCCTTAATAACCATTAATTAACAAGTAATAAGGCATTGTTCTTGCTTTAGATCCGGTAGTTGCAAAAAGCATAGTTAACTTATAGTTAACTTATAATAGATGAGCAATAAAGTATATTTTAATATCAATAAGCAAACAAAATAAGATTAATAAAGGCATGGCAAAGACATAATGGGTGGGTCATGGGTGTTTGTAATGCCATTATTAACACTTAAATAAGCTTATAAACACACAATAATGTTAATAAGCATCTTGTAAGGACTTACAAGGGCCTTATTACTTGTTAATGAATGGTTATTACAAGGACCTTAATATAAAGCGTTACTTTTTGTTACAGCAGATGTAGGGGCACACAAAGTCTTGCTATTTTCTCATGCCAAATTACATATTTATATAACAATTTATGACACATAAAATCCTTCAGGGACTTTATAGTGGAAAATTAGAGGGAGCAAACACACGGGGTCAGATTCAGGTGAAGTACTCTAATGACAAACACATATTGATTCTCTTCTCTAAATCACCTTGCCTGCTTGCTTATGCTTTCCTGGTAGATGCAATTAATGCTGCTGCCACATTCAGATGAAAATAAGAATATGAAAGAGCTCCTGTTGTAAATGAGTTATAGAGGCATTCATTTGATTAAACCTGCCAGACTCGATGTGTCTAATAATGACGACAGAACTAGTGCATCACTGTTGAACTCTCCAGCTATAAATACATGTGTGCTTTATGACAAGGCAAAGTAACTCTGATTATCAGCCATTCCCTGCAGGCTGAGGGAAGCACTGCCCAGCTTATGCCACACTCATTTACCACAGTGACACCTTATTAAATTGAAATGAAATGCATGGATTCAGGAACTGTATTGACCTGCTCCGTCTCAGGGTTTTCACTGCAACCACAAGGGACTGACTCTGACGGAGGGGTGGGAAGTGAGCCGAATCAAATTACTGTAAATTAACAGAGCAACGTTGGACTCAGACTGATTTTTTTGGGTTGCTAAAGTGAGTGTCTGTTTTGTGATTTTATTCTAAAAGTTCTGTGTTTTTCCCTCTAACATTTGACCCTGATTAATTCGGTGCTGTCTGCTAGCTTGTTTGGTTTGTCATATTTGAATGTTTGTATGACAATAGTGAACCATCCATCTGTCTTCCTCTAATAGTAGGGGGATTAGATGAATTTGCTAAAATTGCCCTTGCCTGTGCAGCTGACCAGTAAAAAACCATCCAACTGACAATAAAAATGCTCAAAAGTGTACAAATACAGACTTATGCAAACTTCTAACACCAAAGTAAGTCTACACTAAATTGGGTGTGGCTACTTCACAATAAAAGTCAAGAGTTTTGCTTTGTAAAGTAGCCACAGGAAGTGTTACATTAACAACTTAGCATCATCTATGACCTCCGCCAAGGAGGACATGGTTTTTTAACATTTTTTTTAGTAATAATTTTATTGGATAACATGTAGGCCTATATAAAACATAGCAGCAGTTTACATAATGGCCCATATTTGATTTTCTTTTTTCTTGTCCCTGGTCACCTGTTAAACAAAACAAAACAGGAATTTAAAAATTAAGATAAAAAAATTTAAAAAAATAAAATTTGAATTATAAATAAATAAATAAATACATAAATAAAAAAATACAATTATAATTAAAAATAAACAAACAAACAAACAAACAAACAAACAAACAAACAAACAAATAAATAAATAAATAAATAATATACTGTGAGTACTACTCCTCCTACTTCTACTACTAATAATAATAGTAAAGAAAAAAATTAAGCAAGCAAACAAAAACAAATACACAGTCGCCCATAAAAATGGAAGAATTTTCCTATAGCCAATCTTGAATCACAAACTGCAAGATTAAGTCTAGGGAGTGAAGCCTTTTTGTTTTTTGTTTGTCAGTCAGCTGGATAACAGTGAAATACTGGCCTCAACTGAGTGAATCTTTTTGGAGGGGTCAGCACAGGGCCAAGAAAGAACTCATTTAAATTTGGAGCAAATCTGAATCACGGGGTGGGTGCACACATTTTTTGCCCCCATTTGTCAACATTGCAAGATAGCAAATTTGTGCAGCATTCATATGGTTTCGGAATAAATGTAAAAATTAGTTTCCTGAACATATTTCTCAACTCAACTCATCTGATCTGTTTCCTTTACTTTTTGTTGTCAAGCAAATACTAAAAAAAGCTTCTTGTTTAAAAAGCTCTGACCAACAAAATGAAAATAAATATGGCTTCCCAACTTGGGAAATCTTACCATCCGTGGAGCACATGAATTAGTCTTGGCGGAGGTCTGCACTCTCTGAGTTTTATTCTAGTTTCCTCTAGTTTCATCCTTTGGCCGTTCCTTCTCTGTGTTCAATTTATTTTTCAATGCTATCCGGAGACAGCATTCACTCTGGCTGCTTAGAAGCAAAATCCTGATTTATATCATCACATGGCTTATATCAGGAGTCTGACAAAGTAAAGCATCTGCTGACCCTGATCTCATTGTAATTTATCCACTGGAGTTTGAAAAGCAGCTATCACATTATGAAAAGAGGCTGTCTGGAGAGGGCCACGTATTTCAGATTGAGTTGGCTGATTTATGGTTGAAAGTGTCCTTTTTACTGCAGCGACTCCCATTTCAAATTTATGAGGCCTTCGCTGTCTCAAAAATTGGAGGCAAACCACATTTGTGTGATTGTTATCTACAGTAAACAGCCTGATGACAATTCAACAGATGGGAATGACACACATCTGTGGAATCCACAGAGCTGTGTCATTGTCTAACCTGTCTAACAGTGTTTTTGTCCTTCTATCCTTGAAACGAAACAAGCCTTTGTGTTTAACTGCACCATTGTTCTACTGACAGCTCCTGAAAAATTAAACTCACTTTTCCTACAACATCTAATCAGGCCCTTCCTAAATCAATGGTGCTGCCCCAACCTTTTTACACATACGGTGACACATCGGATACCTTCTATCAGCCAGTAATTGGGTTTGCAGGCGCCTAAACTAATTTTATTTTCTAATAGGGAGACAACAGGAAGAAGATAATGTCATGTAAGTTGCGAGTACAACAAACACCAAGAGCTAAGGAAAGAAAGAAGAAGGCTGTGATGCTGCTTATCTTTCTTTGACTATGTTTATGTGACAGAATAAAACTCCACCTAAAAAAAAACATGTTAAAGATGTTTAGTCCTCCTTGTTTTCACGTCCACATCTTACACAATGAAATTACATCAACTTGCACAATTGTTTCAAATTAAGCAGAAACTTCTCTTCCTAATTACTTTAACTGGATGGATTTAAAATGAGCGTAGCATGCAGCTCACCGTGGTGTATTTCCACCTACACAAATTAAAGACGTGTTGCTGTATTCAAAGGCTCTGAACGATTTCCCTGTAAAACTCATCTAAAGCAATTTGCATATATAATAGAATTTTAAAAAACAAGCACAATTAGATCATTTGGATATGGGCCTGCTATGTCTCAGCTGTTGCATCTTCTTTTCCTAAACCCCTCCAAGGTTATAATAGTTTTGGATTTTTCATTAGTTTTAGTTTTTATTTCGTTGTGAATTTTTGTTTTCAAATTCAGTTAGTTTTAGTTAGTTTTTAGAGTGAGTTTGCTAGTTTTAGTTTAGTTTTTATTTTTTGAAAATGCTTAGTTTTAGTTTAGTTTTTATTAGTTTTAGTGTTAGTTTTAGTTTTTTGTAATGGGCTATATGTTGGGTGCCAGATTCAAAGTGGTCATAATAAATGTTGCCTTTATTTCCTTTGGTTTATCCATCTTAGCCCCAATAAGGTTATTAACTCTTACAGTTCTGGGTGTTTTGAATTTTGTTTTGAATGTAGACATCCAAGTCTCAGTAAACATATTTACCATGTGTTGCATGTTCAAATAGAAACACTGAATTATGAATGAAAAAAGTTGTCAAAAACGAAAACTAAGGACATTTTCTCTATAATTTTAGTTAGTTTTAGTTAGTTTTCTAACCACGCAATACAGTTTCAGTTAGTTATCGTTTTTTTAAAAATCTCTAGTTTTTATTTTTATTTCAGTAAACGAAAATCTTTTTTCAATTCTAGTTTTTGTTATTTCGTTAGTTTTCGTTAACTATAATAACCTTGAACCCCTCTATAGCCTGTTTATGAGTTTAAGATATAGTATAAGAATAACACTTTTTAAATGTTATTTTGTTGCATTAACCTGTCAGCGTTCCTATGTCCCGCCCATAATTATTAAAATGAAATTAGAAAAAACCTAAAATAGTCATTTTTAGAGATATCTTCATCAAATTTGAACTGGGAGTAGGTCAGATTTTATACTTTGACCCCAATGTGTTTTCCAGCCCATAAGTCGCAGTTTTAATGATCTGCAGGCCTGCATTTACCAAAAAATTTCAGGTGGACAATAAAAAAACATATTTTTCAGTGTGTTTCAACTTCCATCTCTCAATCACAGTAGCACTTGCAGTTATTCTGACTCTTTGGGAATAAACTCCAGTGCTACCTTTCAAATGTGACCAAAACCACAGATTTACTCTAAACTATTCAACAGCTTTCTATTTACATTTTCAATGGGTTTTTTAATGCGTTTTAAGGTTAATTTGGAGGAACGCTAAGGTGTTAAAAAGGCCGAGCCTGACACTCACACAGCTGAAGGTAGGACCTAATCCTGCTACTTAGCATTATATTAAACTTCTCAGAGGAGAGCCATTACAAGCTTTCTCCAGAGCCCTTCTTAACTGGCGGGGTTAAACTCGCCATCGAGCTGCGCCCCGCGGTGTTAAGCAGCTGCAATCATGACTGATGCAGCTGTGTCTTTTGATCCCGGTGTGCCGCTTCAGCAGGGCCGAGCAGGCATCTGAGCAGGCATCTCTGGTTTTTGCCACAGTAATTGATTGAGTGATCTATCATCTCTCCTGAGGGATCTTTTTTTTCTTCTTCTTTCCGGGAGTGATGATATGGAAAACATTTTTCGCTTGTCATCTCTTAGCGACCTCTCACTCTGCAGAATGACAGTGGAAAAAACACCCCGGGTCAGTCCCTCGAACTCCCCAAGGTTGTTGCTTGCTGCAAGTGACAAGTGCTCCTTTTCACCTCAGTGGAGCTCCGTACAGGTTACTGAGTGGAAGTGTTTACCTCCTAATCACTTTGAATAAGTAACCTGCATAAAGACACAGTGCACACTGGCTTTCGACAGATTATTCCCAACATGGTCTCCTAGGAATCCGTGAAATAGCCACGGATTCGCTTAACTCAAAATCTGTGGAATAGCCACGGAATCACTCAAATTTCTGTGAAACTGACACGGATTTCGCTACAATGCAAGTTAATGACAAAAGTGATACAAAGTGATTATATACATTCACTGAGTGAATATTTAGAAAAAAAAACATATTTCTCGCTAGAAATGTGATAAAAATCCATTTTTATGCAGAAACTAAGTCAAAATATTGATTTTTTTCACTAAAAATGAGAGAACTGTCTGCCATGTTTTTTGTTCTGACCGCCGGGACCTTGAAAGTCACATGACTTGGAACAAACCAATAGGAAAAAATATCAATGGGATAGATATGACTGTCATTAACTTGCATTGTAGCGAAATCCGTGTCAGTTTCACAGAAATTTGAGTGATTCTGTGGCTATTTCACCGATTCCTGTGAGACCTGGTTCATTATTCCTCATTATTGCCTGGATGATTTTAAAATCATAATTTCTTCCTATACTGCTGAATGCATTCTCTATGCTATTGAACTACTGCGTTTGAATGGCCTTGTTTTCTTCAGAGTATTCTTATCCCCTCAGCTCCCTTTTCTTTATGTTGTCATGTTCCTGTGAAATGATTAATGGTGGATCTCTCCCCTATCTCCCTAGTACCGAGCTGAAACCCCCAACCTTTATACTATTTGAATACCCTACACAATACACTATGCATAGTGTAGCAGCAACCCACACTTGGGAGGATTATACATACCATCTCTGCTAAGACAATTTCTAAGAGAATTCAGGTCTATATGTGTTAATTTCCTGCATCACGCCGCCTTATTTAGGCCATTTAGAATAAGTAATCCATAATGAATCCAAATGCATGGATTTGTTTCCCTTTTTTCTTCCTCAAAATAATTTCTGGTTCAAAGAAAGTTAAATCCCTGGATTATTTAGAGTGGAAAGCAATTTCCAACTCTATCTTTACACACTATAATTGAGTGAATTTGTGAAACAAATTGAAGAAAAAGCAACAATTTTTGGGCTGTTTTGTAATGATATGTAATTGTCAGACAAAACAAAAGATTTGACGGCTGCTTGCTGTGCAGCGGTGCCCCTGTGTGCTTTCACATAATGCACAAATTGGTTGTGTTGTGTCTCGAAGGCTCTAATCAAATTTAATGGATAGGTTATAAAAAAGGTTACACAGAAATGACAAAGAACACAGTTTATGATAAATCATGTTTTCTTTCTATAGCTTATTTGTTTGTGAGTTTGGTCTTAAGGCTTTGGGCATGACAACGGAAAGTTTAGTCTCTGCAACACTGATGCACTTTCATGCGTTAGGTTGTGGGCTATAGTAACCAGTTATCTCTGAGGCATTAAAACAAAAGAATTATCTTAATTTGTTGCAGAACTGTCAAGATTTATTTTATTGTATTTTGATTTGTTGTTCTTAAAATGGCAATTATAAACCACAGCCTTGTGCACTTTGATTTATCACTGCAAAATGATAGTTGTTAATAATCATAGCAGGGAGATATCAAAATAGCTCACTGCTATGATTTAAAAAAAATAAAGAAATAAATATTGTGAGTCATCAGGATTTTTATGGTAAAATTGTAAATGGGGTGCACTTATATAGCGCTTTTATCCAAATCGCTTTACACTACACACTACGCTCATTCACCCATTCACACACACATTCATACTGGTGGCAGAGGCTACCAGGGCACACTGGTGCCACCTGCCACCATTGGGAATTCATTCACACACTGATGAACGCAGCATCGGGAGCCATTTGGGGTTCAGTATCTTGCTCAAGGATACTTCGACGTGTATTCTGCCATGGTCGGGGATCGAACCACCAACCTTCCGATCAGATGATGACCACTCTACCAACTGAGCCACAGCCGCAGATTTTTATATCATTTGAGAGTCGTCTGCAGGTTTTCTTTCCCAAGACTGTAACGGAGTAGGCAATTACAGAGTTGTTTAATTATGCAGATTCACTTCAAGTGCTCGTGACTCAAGACTGATGTGTTTTGATGGGTCCATTTTTACTTTGACTACTTCAGGAAATGGATTTTCTGTCATTAAGATGTTGTTAAAAATGTATACTGTATGGGTGAAATATTATATAAGAACTCCACTTTAAATTTGACTGTTGGGGTCTCACATCACATGGATCAGCTCTTAAGATATGTGTGTGTGTGTGTGCGTGTGTGTGTGTGTGTGTGTGTGGGACTTGCGAGGGTGAAGTGGGGACTTGATGTTTTGATATAGTCATGTTTTCCGTCTCTAAATTTATTTGTACATCATAAAGGGATAGACAGGGATAAGAGGTGGAGGAAAGTCATGCAGGGCACTTGAGGAAACTCTTTAGAAGTTTTACGCTTCAGATTAATGACAAAATGATAAATTGCTACTGCAGAGCGAGTGCATTTGAGATCACAATATCATAACGTCCAAACACTTCTCCTTGGAGGAGTGAACCGACAGTGAATCAAACACCACTCAGATATGTATCTGTTTCATTTCCTCCCTCCTCCACCTCTTGTCCTTCAGGCTTCAGTAAAGATTACATCAAACCTTTGCAGATGGACAAGAATTGTTTTCTGCAAAAACCTCTCCCTACCTTAAAACAACACACCTCTGCTTCAGTTAATACTGCTGCTGCTGCTGCTGCTGCCACTCACTTCTTCTTAGTCTTACTGGCTCTTCAGTCACTTACTACATGCATTATTGAGCAAGGAATGACATGCAGGCATGTCAGTCAGCACACACACATTCACTGCATTACACAAGACAGGACAGCATGTAAAAGATATATGATAACACAGCATGATTCAGCGAAGCCTAAGATTGTGACACAGTATGTTGCAGTCACTGGCTCAACTTGTATTCACAGCCACATTATACTGCAAATCTAAAGAATCCCGCTGCAGAAAGCATCATCCTCCATTTCCCCCAGTAACATACAGCTAGTGACTGTTCAGTTACTGTGACAACAAGCAATGAGAATGATTCTGGTGCAGGTTGCTTTCTAAAAATATATTTAAACCTGCAGATTGCAGTTTGTCTTTGAATCACTGTTACCAACTAAAGGCCTGTTAATATGATTTTCTGCAGTGTTGAAGCTACACAGAAGATGTGGTGTTGGTCATATTTTGTTACAAACTGCTATTATATTCAGGTGCATCTCAATACATTAGAATATGATGGAAAAGTCCATTTCCCCAACCAAGTATTGAGTGCATATAGATGACATACTTTTCAGAGGCCAACATTTCCATATTAAACATACTTTTTCAAATTGATCTTTTGTAATATTACATTTTTGTGAGACACTGAATTTTAGGTTTTTATTAAATTTAATCCATAATCATTATAATTAGAAGAAGTTAAATAAATTAAGACATGAAATGTTTCATTTTGTGTGTAATGGATCAATATAATGTGTTATTTCCATTTTTTAAATTGAATTCCTGACATAAATAAACATTTTTATGGGCGGCTGTGGCTCAGCTGGTAGAGTGGTCGCATACTGATCAGAGGGTCGGTGGTTTGATCCCTGACTGTGGCAGCCTACATGTCAAAATATCCTTGAGCAAGTTACTGAACCCCAAATTGCTCCCAATACTGCGCTCATCGTTGTGTGAATGAATTCCCAATGGTGGCAGGTGGCACCATTGTAGGACAGCCTCAGCCACCAGTGTGAATGTGTGTGTGAAAAAATTGGCAAGCAACACTTGAATTTATACACTTCTACCATCAACCCAACCCGTCATGTTTCTGCACAATATGACCTATTGCCCCTTTGAGTCCCTGAGTTGTTGTTCTGACTTGAGGGGATGTTCTTGTGTATTTTCCTAGTCAGGAAGTTATTTTTCAGATTATTCTGACACCACATTAATGCAGCATTACATACAAATTTGTTAACATTTGGGCTGGAAGTTAAATCTGACTAATTTAAATTAAGGTACAGTAGATTAGGATTGTGCATATTCACATATATTGAATAGTATTACACTGAAAAAAAGCCAACTTGTATTTTTTGCCTAAAACAGTGATTTAAGTTGGTAAAACTTGGAAATATAAATTATCGATATTTAGGGCAATAATGTCAGTTAGCACAACAAAGGAAGCCAGTTGTCTGCTCAAAAACAAGTTGCTGAGTTGTTGTTACTTATATCTTTAAGTTGGGGTTCAAAACAAGGGACAATAGTTCTGCTAACTCTTATTTCTTTGTTGTGAAATGCGGGAAAGAGGTGAAATTCATTAGCGAAAGCTAACGGCTAACTGATGCTAGCGGCTTACTGATGCTAGCCGCGCTGCTTGTTACAGCTCCAAGAGTAGCCATTAGTGTATCAATGCTAACTCAAAATTGTGGTCGCAACATTAGCTGACATTTCATAGCGGCGTTACAATCGTGCCAATTCAACACATTGCAGAAGTTAGCAGAAGTAAGGATTAAAAGTTATTACAATTAAAATTAAAATTATAAGTTAGTACAACTTACAGTTGAGTTGACAAAAATCTGAATTCAGAGTTGAGCAAACTCGAAAACAAAACTTAAAATATTTAGTTTAACTATCCAACTTAAAATTTTATTGAAGTTTGTTGCCTTGAAATTTTGAGTTCACCCAACTTTTCTTTTTTTGCAGTGTAGTGGACAATGCTGCAGGATGGCTCTTCTTCTTTGCAGCAGGGTAGAAAATATGAATTGAGAGTAGGTTATCTTTCACACCCGTCATACAGCCAAGATCTAGAAAATAAATCATTAAATTCAATACAATGCAGCTTAACATGAGGCTGGTGTCTTAGAGTATTGGAAAGACCCTAAAGCCCTTAATAGGACAGTGTAGATATTAATCTCTCTCTTTTCTTTGTATCTGGTTGTCACTTACACACGGAACTAGGTGACAGTTATGTCATGGTAAATCACTCACTCTTATTGTCTGTCAAGCTGTATCTGTAATGCTTCAACTGCAAAGATTGGTCAATAGCTTCATGCTGACGCTGAAATGAGTGTGCATGCTGGAGGCACAAGGATGTTTATAACCCCAAGGCTGATAATTGCTTAAAAAATGTGGTTAATGTTCAATGTGCAATGTTCAAATCTGCAGATTACACAAAATATTAGGGACCTTTTCTACTATTATATTGCACCCAAATAGAAAAGCTTTAAAATGTATATGTGCTTTTGTTTTATATTTCTTTCTTTGTAATCTGTGAACCAGAAAGGAACAGCTTCCATTTACCTTTGGGTGAGATAAGGAGAATCAGTAAACTAGCTGGTAACACTGATTAATGTTGGATGAGCTGGGAGCCAGCGCCATTGATAGACTAAGATCATGAGCCGAGGGCCATTCACAAAAAATGTCATCAGATCTACTGTAATTAAATTTCCAGCACACTGAAGTCTTTGTTAATTGAGACTTAAACAACGTAAGCATCATGGCGCAGATTGGAAACTTTGACTGTGAAAGTTAAGAGAGACGCGTAGGAGGGAATGTCTACACACTGTCCTTTATTTGCAATAAAGTTTTATTATTGTTCTTAATAAAAGTTTGAATTGACTTAGTGTACTTAATAAATCATACGTTTATCGCACGTAAAGGGACAGTTTTCGGAAATTCTGTCTACTTTTGGAACCCTGAAAGTGACTTTCCACAGCTTTTTAAAAAATGATGACCCCCGTGGTCATAAGGTAGAAAAATAATCCTTAAACATTTTATGGTTAGGACATCAATAGTATTTGGATATTGCCATTTTAAAACAGGTTAGGATATATATATATATATATATATATATATATATATATATATACATATATATACATTTCTGATTCTTCATCTTCTATTTTCTTCTAAATAGGGCCATTATTACTACTAACATCAATGTTGTGAAGAAACGTTTTTTACTAGTGATTGAGACCATAGTGTTGTCCTAAAAGAAAATTTCTGAGGTTAAAAATCAATTGAGAAGTTTTCTCAATTTGTATTGAAATGAATGGACACAAATGCTTTTGCAGCCACCATCAGTGCCCCCTGGTGGAATTTTTGGTAGAATGCAGCTAAAGGCACTTCCTGGTTTGCCGTCTGTTTTGCACAGTTGTAAGGGGGGAAGGGGGGGGGAGTGATAGTGTCCTGGTCCAGTGACTTATGACATTTGTGATCTCCTCATCAGGTTGACATTTGTCCAGACCCAGAAGAGGTTAGCAGACCCAGAAGAAGTATTTTAGGTGTAAAAAGATGGCCAAGATCAGCTCAGTTCCAGCAAGGAAAAGAAAGGGCCAGTGCAACAGGGCAAAGCAACACACCCTGGAGGGCAAGGAGCTCTAGTTCTACGTGAGGAAGCTCAAGGCCAAGAAAGGTAAGTAGATGTACAACAGTAAAATCCCCCAAAACACACAAGAAAATACATTCAAAGCAATACAAGACACAAACTTATACAATAAAATGACATCAAACCAAGGAGAACCAAATCATTCATGACTACAGGACTGATAACTCTTCAAAAACTGTTTCAGTTTGAGTTTGAAATGATGAATCCAGGACTTCTACATCCTGATCCCCAAAACAGAAAAGCCCTTACAATTCCTGCTGGACGCTCCAAGTGTTACTGAGCCCAAAGCCCTGAGTGGAACTGCAAGGTCACTGAAGAAGTTTACTTATAGATGAGTTTAAGATGAGCAAATTTAATAGGCTGTAGATTGTAAAATCAGGTTTCTCGCTGGCATAAACTTGAGCTCCGCCAGCTTTAAGTCGTGCATGTCATAGAATTTCTTGCCAAAATGCATTGAGGGAGCTGTGATTCATTTCTACTTACTTTAATAGTGCAGAGTAAAGAAATAATAAAAAAGCCAGGATTTCTGTGTGCTAAAGGCTCACTACAGCCTTGCTGGGAACATTTGCCTCAAACCAACAACCTTAACTTACTGAAGTCTCTATTTGCATGGGTCAGGTGCAGCACTCGAATACTGTTCCTGTCTCTGATTGTAGAGGGCTGTGAAGAGAGGAAAGGACAGCGGGGAAACAGCGTGCAAAAACTGGAAGTGGAACGCATTGAAGCGGAGAGCGGAGACAGAAAAAGAGACAGAAAGAGAGAGAAATAAGGAAGGACTCATCTCAGTAAGGACGTGATTATGACTATCTGCACCATGAGAGCTCTCCAATCTTTCACTTTCAGTCCCAGCACAATTAACAACACATCCCTCTGCTCCTATAGCAATCTCAGCTCATGATTTGATTGTGTTAAGCTTTAGATTGATACTCTGCCTATGGGGATAAATGATTACAAATGACTTGGACACACATACCTCTACTGAAGAGCCAGGTGGAAGCAGTAGAGAGACGTGAAGTGGAAAGAGGCTGAGTTAAAAGACGCAGCTCACTAAACTTCACTTCAGTCGTCTGCTTTCAACATTGTACAGTCATGCATATCAAGCCAGGTTTGCAGAATCAGAGAAGAAAGACGTGAAGCATATCAAATCGATCCAATCATATTCATTGCAATATTTTTTTCCTTGTCTTACAATTTCTACCCCTCAGGCACTTTGGGAGATTAAACGACTTCCATGTTTTGAAGTTTCACTCTGCTCTTGTTCTTGTTCTAGACACTTTTAACTTGCCTTCACCATACAATTGATTTGCTGGTGGAAGAGGGACTGCTTATTTCCTCATGGCATCACAGTCAGGACGGCTTCATCTCTTCAAAAGTTTCACTGTGAATGCAGATAAACAGGTAAATCACAATTACCGTCCATCTTCACAAACACCTCTGCGAATAATTTGAAAAGTATGTCTAACATCAAGCAGGAAATGTTCAAAGCAGACATAAATCCAAATCCAAACTGTTTTTAATTAAGGCGGTAAGTATTAAATCCTTATCAAGATAATTCATATTTAATTGTGCATTTCCAGTCTCCCTTTATTATTTCTCATATTTATTCAGGTCTCATCATCTGAGTCATTATTGCCAGAAAACAACTTTCACTGAAGCACATTACTCATGATTGACATTCTTTAAAAAAAGAACAAAAACAGTGCAGCATGAGTCTTCTGGTGTGTTTACTCCAGACGCAAAGCAAAGTTTCACCTCAGATTTCTTGCACGACACATGTGTAAACAAAGCTGCCATTTGATTTTATTATTATTTTATTATTAACCATGTTATTATCAACCAAATTTCATGCTCAAGTTAAAAAATAACTCACAACCCTAAATCCTAATCCTAAATTTTGAGTAGATGAGGAATTAACGTTGCCACCGTGTTATCAACAGCATGTCTCCTTGCATCATTGTATTGACTTTGCATGTAATCACACTGTATGAAAAACTATCCGTCTGATGTGAACACACCATCAAGATTCCTTTGTCTTCCCTTTTATACTCTGTTATGTCCCTAATCGCTTTAATGAAGACAGCAAAGCAAAACAAATCTGTGTGAAAATCATGAGGTCAATGCCACATTAAAGCAATAATTGCTGTGGTCAAGAGTTGTGACAAGAGGGAGAGTAATCATCCTATGAAGAGGCATTTCATTCAAATTCCAAATGAATTCAATAATTTCATAATTACTGATGCCTTGGAGGGGGGCTCAAGCTGTTTGAAAAAACACAATTTTCAAAAAGGTCACAATAAGAGCTGTTCAGAGTGCTGTGAGTGTCTCATTGGAGCCTGGATGATGATAAGAGTGCAGGGGCTGCTGTGCTTCAAAGGAGGCTTCCGCAAATGCCATATCAGCTCCTTGATAATTAGTGTGGGCACACCAGCAGAGTGCTTCACTCATAGCAACACAGTGTAAGCAAATAATTCATGCTGCAAAAATTTAAATACTGATATATTACTGAATATAATGTCCATTCATCTGTTAAAGTAGGGAGCAAACAAAAAGTCCTGCAGCTCCAGTTATTTCCTTTCACTAATGTGATAATTAACATCCATTGTTTGGTTTTACGATACATTAAAAGTCCATTCTGTCTTTAGCCTAACATACAAGTCACAAAATCTGAAAATCAACTCCAACTGAAGTGAATCTAACTCAGGTGTTAACATGTAACTCGCTTGTGTTAAAGTATTAAAAGAACTCCAAAATCAACACCCACTAACTCAAAATTATTAACACTGAAAAAACAGCCCGGTCTCACTCCTACATCTTGTTAGATACGCGGTTTTCATTGACCGTAATGTAAACCAATCCACGGCAATATTAGATGCTTTGAGTAAATGACGTAATATAAATACAGGTCCACTCCGGGCAGGTGGGAGATGTTGGATGGCTCAAACGAACCCGAGTCTTGTGTGAAACAGCCTGTCCTCCTGTCAAAATGTCAGCATAGGTTATGTGTACAGGCAGCAAAAAACAAGGTATATTTATGAATTTCACCCTCCGCTGTAATGCAGCAGCCGCCATCTTGCTGACATAATAGTGATTGACAGCCAAGTGAAGTTTAAAGGGATGGATTGGGTCAAACAAGCAAGGGAATTTCACCCGGGAGATCGGGGTTTGCGTTCTGTGTGAAAACAAAAGTAAATAATTTACCAACTTACGTTTTTTTTTTTTACGTAACTACTTGTAACTACTTCATTTCTGGCATTTATATACATTTATTTCCTGTTTAAACTGTCTTTTATAATGCCTTACCAGACATTTTGCCCTAAATATCATCATATCATCAGTATAATTATAATTACCATCATCCCCTTCGGGGATGAATAAAGTAATCTATCTATCTATCTATCTATCTATCTATCTATCTATCTATCTATCTATCTATCTATCTATCTAACTATCTATCTATCTATCTATCTATCTATCTATCTATCTATCTATCTATCTATCTATCTATCTATCTATCTATCTATCTATCAATCTATCTATCTATATCTAAACCTAGGTCAGTGGTTTTACAACATAAATCCCCAGAAACTGCAGCCATTTTTTACAACCACGGGCCGTACATGTGTGCTATTTTTAGAATTTGCCGTTGTTACGTTAGAGAATTTGTTGTGTGAAAAGAAAAACTTTTTAGGTCAAACACTACTCTTTTACCACAACCTTTGTCACTTGATTTAATTGCCTAAAGTTAACATTTTCCTATGAACACAGAGGTTTATTTAAGAAAAGCTTAGCAGAAAGAGCCCAGGCAAAGCATTTTTATCTGATGAGTTGGAATGAGAATGAGTTGGTGGTGCAGTGTTGCATGCTAAAATAAATAATTGATTATTACTTGATTCCATCACAAAACCCCTAAAAAAACCTTAGAAAAAAATAAGCCAAATATGATTACAATGCCTCCAAGTCATGATATTTCTTGTGCTCGATGTGCTTCTGATAGAGGCTACAGGCTGTCCGTCATCACAGATGAACCCAACAGTGAAGGTCAGCATCTGTCATCAGCAGTAATTCCCTGTGGAAATCATTAAAAGATGAGAGTTTTCAGTCTTGCTTCATGTGTTTTCATGACTTAATGCACACTTGGACAGTGAGGAAACGCCAAAATCCACAAATCCGATCTTATTAAGTAGATCACCCACTTATTGCTATTGCGATGCTGTTTTTCCAGAGTGAATTAAACGATAAGACAAGATGTATTGGTAAGTTAACGAAGGCACAAAATACCATCTCAGCATTTCAGGCTTAGAAAGTCATGTTTAGAATAATTTTAAAAGCCCAACTCCCAACCAAACTTCCTATTAAATGTATGGAATATTTGTCATTTCACAGATTCCCTTATGAAGAAACAGACCGATCTATGGGAATCAAAACATATGGCTCCATGGAGAAAAAATCTGACTGTAGATGTGATGACTCATTCGTAGCAGACAATGAAGTGACGCCTGCTACATTCCCCTATTTGTGTCTCTGAATCAGGCAGAACAATGGAGATTTTCAACTCTTTGACTTCTAAAGATAACATCTCCAAAGGTATTTCCATATCATGCCGCTTTGTCTCACTAAGCACATAATCAGGCCCGGGCAGAGGATAAATGCCCCTGGTTGATGGTCCAGTAGTAATCCCACTTAACCCTTTATCAGGCAAAGAGCTATATTTGGTAACTTCAGGTAATATTTTGAGAAAAAAGTTGCAAATTTACTAGGTTAAAGTGGCAAATCTACAGGAAAAAAAGTTGCAGATTTACGAGAAAAAAGTCAACTTTTTACTCCCAAATTCACAACTTTAACCCTTAATAGGGCACTCATTGAAATACTTGCAAATTCCAAATTTCAACCCTAGAGAATATTGGAGGATATCACATACTGCCAGAATGTGTAAAAAAAAACATACGAAAACAATATTTTGAGAAAAAAGTTTACGAGATTAAAGTGGCAAATCTATGAGAAAAAAATGTGCAGATTTATGAGATTTAAAGTGGTGAATTCGGCTTAGAAAAGTAGCTTTTTTCCCACTTTTTTCTCGTAAATCTGCGACTTTTTTCGCACAGATTGGCAACTTTAAATCTCTTAAATTTGCGACTTTTTTTCTTGTAGATTTGCCACTTTGACCTAGTAAATTTGCAACTTTTTTCTCGAAATAATACCTGAAGCTACCAAATATAATTCTTTGCCTGATAAAGGGTTAAGGGATCCTTGGTTTAAGAAAATTTTAATAATTCAGGAAAGCCACCGTGATTCAGTTAATTAACACTCTCCTTATTGCTTGAACAGCAGTGGGGTCGTGTCCCACCTTTCTTTGAACTCTCCTTCTCCAACCTCTGGAACTATTTTGGGACCTGCCTGTCACTGAGCTACGAATAGCTACAAAACCATAGAGAGGTGACGAGGGAAAACACACACTGGAGACTGAAGCGTTCCCGAGAAGGGGAAGACAGACATGAGAAAGTCTTTTCCTCAGAGACACTGTGTTCCACGCTGCAGCGTCTCCTTTCATGCCAAGGTTACCTTTTTCGTCATTGCCTTTGATATTACTTACAGAGGAATCAATGATACAGTGTGTAGCGTTATAAATCACTGAGGAGTAGCACTGCTTGGACACGTGTCATTTCAGATAAGCCAGAGATTGACGGGGGCCTGGAAAGTTTGTGATGCGTTGGTCTCAGAGTGTGTGTTGTGGGCAACACCAAAGTGAAACGGAGCTTCACTATATCAGGGATGCTTAAATTGGAGCTCTGGGGAGTTGCAGGAGGAGTGACACTCTGGGCAGGCTGGCCAGCATTCAAAGATTTCCCCTGATGTAATCAGAACATGGAGCTATCCTGCAGCGACAACGATAAAACAGGAATCAAAACCAAAGCAGTTTAGAGCAGTAGTTCTCAACCTTTTTGAGTTGCGACCCCCAATTTAACATGCATGTTGCAACTAAAACACCTCTCTGACCAAAATGACCAAAAAAGTACATAAAATTAAGCAAGAAAGGACTCAAATTGACCACAAAATGACAAAAAAATTACCACAAAAAGACACAAATTGACCAAAAAAGACAAAATGATCAAAAAAAAGACACAAAATGGCCCTAAAAAGAAACGAAATGACCCAAAAAGGCACAAAATAACAAAAAAAGACACAAAATTACCACAAAATTATCAAAAAAAGACACAAAATGACCAAAAAAAGACACAAAATTACCACAAAATTATCAAAAAAAGACACAAAATGACCAAAAAAAGACACAAAATTATCAAAAAAAGACACAAAATGACCAAAAAAAGACAGAAAACTGACCAAAGAAGACACAAAATGACCAAAAAAAGAAATGAAATGACCAAAAAGACTAAAACACATTAACACAGTGGAGACAGAGCTGACTTCCAAAATGATTTGGCGACCCCCAGAAATCATCTCGCGACCCCAATTGGGGTCTGGAACCCAAGGTTGAGAATAGCTGGTTAAGAGACTGAAAAAAGGAACGAGCACAATGGCGTTTCTACACAGGGGCCTCCAGGGGCCACTGCCCCTGTGAAGAAGCCTTTGGCCCCTGCTGTGGCCCCTGTGTCAAATTAATAATAAAATGGTCAATTTATAACGATGAACAATGGAACAATTCTAACCTTTTTTTTTGTTCAAACAATATCTCATTGTACACAAAAGGAACCCAGAATGTGTACATTGTATAATACTTTAACTCTCTGGAGTCTTAAAGGGATATTTTGTCCATTTTTGAACCCTTTTCATGTCTTTACATGTCTTTGTAAGTCATTTTGTGTCTTTTTTTGGTAATTTTGTGTCTGTTGTTGTGTCTTTTTTAGTTATTTTGTCTTTTTTGTCATTGGTGTCATTTATGTGTCTTTTTTGTGTCTGTTTTAGTTATTTTGTGTCTTTTTTGTCTTCTCTGGGTTTTTTTTTTGTTATTCTGTCTTCTCATTTTGTGTCTTTTTTTTGTCATTTTGTGTCTTTTTTTGTCATTTTTATGTCTTCTGTGGGTTTTTTTTGTTATTCTGTCTTCTCATTTTGTGTCTTTTTCAAGACATTCAAAGATTTTGAATGCTTAAATATCATCTTTGCCATTTTTTCATGTGCTAATGTGCCCCTCTGATTAAACACTGGCCCCTCCTTGGCCCCCACAGTAAAACTGGTCTAGAACCGCCACTGAATGAGCACCAAAATAACTGAACAACTGAAGCTCTTGTGCATTGTGAGGAATAACTTAACATGTTTCTATATGTGTGACCCTATGTCTTCTTGTCTGTGTTTGTCAGTGTGCGATTCTCACGACACTGTGAAAGTTATTTATAAATTAAGATGTAATTCTAGCATTGAATCTCAAGTGAATTTCTCACCTTTCTTACCCACAAACTCATATTTCAAAGATGTAAACCGCAAGAATCTCCAAAAGCATCAAATAAAAGGCTAGACTATTATGTATGTAGCGTGTGATTGATTCAGGCTAATTGACAAGATATTCATAAATAATAGTACTTACAAATTGCTAACCAGCTGCTAATTAAAATGATTCAGTAGCTATTATGAAGACGGGAACAGCGCCAACACACAGTATGTGCCAGACATGATTGGTGCTCGTCCAGTACGTTTGTGTGGGAAATTCCCCTGAGGGATTTTATTGTGGGAATACCACATATACATGTGTCACACAGGTCTATGGGAGATCCATATATAGCAGAGATAATACATATAGGTCATATATGGATCCGTGCCAGTAAGGCAGACATATAAACCACTCTAAAAGAACATTGTATGTGACTGAATGGAACAATAGGACATGCTTTGTACATAAATATTTCAGACAACTTAGTCTTTAACCTCCTAGTATCACAGTGAGAGCGCTAAAACACATTTTAATTGGATTTGTTAACAGAATTTTTTTCTTTAAAAATTTTTTCTTTTCTTTGTTGCATCACTACTCGTCTTGTTTTCAAGCTCTGCTCTAAATCTTACCAAAAAAATTGAGATGAAAATAAAAAGACATGCAGAAGTAGACAAGAGCCTCAGAGGACTGGAGGCTTTTACAAAAGAAAAAACTGTTTACTGTAAATTTTAACATGGCAGGATTAGCTTGTGGTTTATTAGAAGAGAAATAAATATTTAGTCTTGGGGAGTTTGAACAGAGTCCCCCTTGCTGGATTGATGTTGTAATGATTTCATGCTATTTTGCAGAGGAAAAGTTGATAACAAAAGCAGTTATTTGGCTTCATTTCACACAGTTGCAGTTCCACTTTCATGTTATATTCACATAAAACAGCATTTTATTTATCTTGACAAACTTGACAGCACTTAATTTAACAAAGTGATAGTTAGGATTTTTTAACCCTTTATTGGGCGAATAACTATATTTGGTAATTTCAGTGGATATCAAAATAGGGTCCCCATGTCTCTCTGTGAGGTTATGGAACCACATGGATTTCTTCCAGCTAATCAGCAAAATTTAGAATTTAAATAAAAGTACAAACCCGAAAAAAAGTCGCAGATATAAGAGGTTTAAAGCGGCAAATCTACACAAAATAAACCGCAGACTTACGAGAAAAAAAGGGGGGAAAAGAGCAACTTTTTTCTGAAAGTGACTGAATAGAACAATAGGGCATGCTTTGTACATAAATATTTCAGACAACTTAGTCTTAAACCTCCTAGTATCACAGTGAGAGCGCTAAAACACATTTTAATTGGATTTGTTAACAGAATTTTTTTCTTTGTCATCAAAGGAACCTGTGTCCAGGCACTTCCGCCGCAACAATATCCTCTGATATTGTTTGCTGGGGGCTGATAGGATCCAAATGTCCTCGCAGAGGGAGGAAGTCCATTAAGCTGTGTCACCAAGTACACCACATCAGTCAGCGGCTGCCTGAAGGGACTCAGTGAAATGGACAAAACACCTTCGCTACTGATTCTGCTGTTGTTGGATGAAGGAAAAAAGATTTCCTGATTGAGCAATTTCTGATTGAGCAATTTCCTCCTCCTGCTGAGGAATTTACAGCAGTTTTCTTTCCCTTTACCCTTTATCAAGCAAAGAACTATATTTAGTAACTTCAGGTAATATTTCGAGAAAAAAGTTGCAAATTTACTAGGTTAAAGTGGCAAATCTGCAAGAAAAAAGTCGCCGATTTAAGAGATTTAACGTGGCAAATCTGTGCGAAAAAAGTCGCAGATTTACGAGAAAAAATTGGAAAAAAACAACTTTTTTCTCCCAGATTCACCACTTTAACCCTTAATAGGGCACTCATTGAAATACTTGCAAATTCCAAATTTCAACCCTAGAGAATATTGGAGGATATTCCATACAGCCAGAATGTGTAAAAAAAAACATACGAAAATAATATTTTGAGAAAAAAGTTTACCAGATTAAAGTGGCAAATCTACGAGAAAAAAATGCGCAGATTTATGAGATTTGAAGTGGTGAATCTGGGAGAAAAAAGTTGCTTTTTATAAAGCGTGTTTTTTCGCTATTTTTTGAAAAAACTACAATACCACATGTACCAACAGACTATAATAGACCCATTTGAAGTATTTTTAGGCATTTTGTAACATGACCATTTTTGACAGAAATCGACATATTATACTATGACTTTTTTTTTGAGGGGGTCATTTTTGGACATCACCTAATATGGTGTTTTTTTTCTCGCTATTTTTGGACAAACTATACTGCCACGTGTAACAGAGTATTATTGGATAATTTCTAGCATTTTTAGGCATTTTAAAATTTGACCATTTTTAACAAAAGTATGAATTATGACATCCCATAATATGGTATTTTTTAAAATAATTTCTGGCCATATTATGCTCTAATATGTTTCAACAGACTATAATAGACCCATTTCTAGCATTTTTAGGCATTTTACATTTTACTATTTTACTTTAGGCACTTTTTTTGACAAAAATCGACATGCTATAGTATGACTTTCTCGTGATGGGGTAATTTTCGGACTTGACATAATGTAGTGTTTTTTTCGCCATTTTTGGAAAAACTATACCACCACGTATATCAACAGATTTTGAGTTAAGCAAATCCGTGGCTATTTCACGGATTCCTGTGAGACCAGGTTCCAACGTTTGCTGTTCTATTTGATTAATTACTTATACTAATTATCATATTAATGATTACTTATTATTCAAACTAAATTTTACATTCACAAATCCAAATCCTCAAGCTGTAGGATGATATAACCAACATAAGCTTTACAAGACATTTGTTGTGTGTTTGTAGACTCAAGTTGCAAGTGTTATGAACTTGATAACTAACAATACAATAAATTGTTAATAAATGTAAATAATAAAAAAAAGACTCAGGGTACACAGACGTATGAAGCAAGTCTCTTATCTTCTCTCTTTTTCCGAGATTTGGGACATCCTACAAGGCAAAGCACTGACATTGAAACTCCACATCACAAGCCGGAGAATCAAGGAGCGAGACGAGGAGGCACAAAATCAGGAGTTGAGCTCCATCTGTGAGTTTCCCAGGTTTAACATACCCACTCACTCACCAGCATGCACTTCCCGTGAAAGGATCTGAAACTATTTAGTCCATGACAAACACTTGAGTCAGTCTGTACGTGATGAAGAGACAATTTGGTCTTGAAATGTTTTACCTCTTCTAAGTGCTTTGTGAATCATTCTACATTGTTGAGAGTCTTTGGAAAGCAGAAATCAACCAACATCAGCAAGAAACATTTGTTGCAGACACTGATTTACCCACGAATATTCCATCTAAAAACACAAATAACAAATCACTTTTTGCAGAACATTTTCTTGCCTCGATTGGCATATAGTGCCTGACAATATTGTAATATGACTGAAGTACTTTCTGGCTCATTTAGACATTACCACATCTTTGTTGACAACAACGTCTTTATTGTTGAATGGAAATGAAATGCAGGCTTTTTCGTCTGGAAACAACTCACATAGATGTATTGCTGTATCTATTATCTCAGTTTTGCCAACTTCACCTCATTCTTACTCAGCAAAGGCCCCGGGGAGCTGCTTCGGGGGTCGCACACGCCTACATGATTATACCTGGAAGCTGCAAAGTCCACATACAGGTCATTATTTGGCCACCGAGCAACTCCACAGCAGCAGCGCTCACAGTTACTTCGAGTAAACAACATTACTCAGACGGCAAACCGGTCCTGGGAATAAAAGAGAGGCTGATGTCAAGTCATTTATGGGTGTATCTGTATACACACGGCAAACACTGATATTCACGTGGCACTTTACAGAGTCTCATAACTTCATTTATTGGACATCTTTTGTTATTTTTTTGTTAAACATACATTTCATGAGAAGTCAAGTAGAGGAGCAGTGTAGCATGCATCACATTTCCATTGCAGGCATATAATCACAGTTAATGTTAAGAAAAACTATGTACAGCAAATAAATAAAAGTAATACTAATAACAATAACAATAATGTATGATTTTTCAATTTATAAAATTGCAAATATGTGGATATTGGCATAGCCACATTATTAGACAGCAAGTAAATTGTCTCTTGTCTTTAACACACATTCCAATCAGTGATAGGTTTTAAGATTAAGAGCTCACGTATCAGTTTTAACACTGCAATGAACACTGACTTGATATCTATAAGATTTGCAGAAAATTTCCATAATCAAAACGTAAAGTACACACACAATAAATAGCAGTTTGCAACTTGTATGTGTGTGGTATACACAGATGGCTCCTTACGTGACAATTACAATTAATTTAGAGAACAATGGTAAATTTTTCTTTTCTCCATGAAACAGGTCATTGATACAGACATTTCTTGTTTTACATTCAGTGATTTGGAGACCAGGACTCCACAAACAATTCACATATAGAGCCGACATGCCGTCCAATAAGACACTGTCAGTTTTTCAGTCACTCAGCTCCATGAATAAAAAAAAAAAGCAGATTTCCGCCTGTGGTGCGTTTTCCTTAAGAGGATGAGGTATTTGCCAGAAGAGATGCTTTTGTTTGTCGCTCTTCCCTCAGTTCTGATCGGACAAGTGATGCTGCAGTTTAGCAGTGCAAGATCTTAATGAATGCCTTTCTGAACTCGACATTAAAGGTGGTGTATATGATGGGATTTACAGCACTATTCACGTAGCCCAGCCAAGTAAAAGCATTATACATCTCAGCGGGAACCTTGCATTTTGTGCAGTGGGTGTTTAAGATATGCGTTATGAAAAACGGCAGCCAGCATATGATGAATACACCTGAGGAGAAACAAATGGAAATATTAGAAAAAGAGGTCCAGAAAAGTCATATTTTTTTTACCCAAAATGGAATAGGTATCAAGTATCACAATGATTTCTGTTTGTTGCATCACTGCTCGTCTTGTTTTCAAGCTCTGCTCTAAATCTTACCCAAAAAAATTGAGATGAAAATAAAAAGACATGCAGAAGTAGACAAGAGCCTCAGAGGACTGGAGGCTTTTACAAAAGAAAAAAACTGTTTACTGTAAATTTTAACATGGCAGGATTAGCTTGTGGTTTATTAGAAGAGAAATAAATATTTAGTCTTGGTGAGTTTGAACAGAGTCCCCCTTGCTGGATTGATGTTGTAATGATTTCATGCTATTTTGCAGAGGAAAAGTTGATAACAAAAGCAGTTATTTGGCTTCATTTCACACAGTTTCAGTTCCACTTTCATGTTATATTCACAACAAAGTGATAGTTTGGATTTTTTAACCCTTTGTCGGGCGAAGAACTATATTTGGTAACTTCAGTGGATATCAAAATAGGGTCCCCATGTCTCTCTGTGAGGTTATAGAACCACATGGATTTCTTCCAGCTAATCAGCAAAATTTAGAATCTAAATAAAAGTACAAACCCGAAAAAAAGTCGCAGATTTAAGAGATTTAAAGTGGCAAATCTGCACGAAATAAGTCGCAGATTTACGAGAAAAAAAGTGGGGAAAAGAGCAACTTTTTTCTTGCAGATTCGCCACTTTAAATTTCATAAATCTGCAAATTTTTTTCTTGTAGATTTGACATTTTAATCTTGTAAACTTTTTTCTCAAAATATTACCCCCCTCCCCCTGGTCCGTATGTTTTTTTCCCAACCTGGTCTCACAGAAATCCGTGGAATAGCCACGGATTTGCTTAACTCAAAATCCGTGGAATAGCCACGGAATCACTCAAATTTCCGTGAAACTGACACAGATTTCGCTTCAAAGCAAGTTAATGACAGTTATATCCCGTGGCTATTCCAACATACAAAGTGATTATGTACATTCACTGAGTGAATATTTAGAAAATAAAACATATATTTCTCGCTAGAAATGTGATCAAAATCCATTTTTATGCAGAAACTAAGTCAAAATATAAATTTTTTCACTAAAAATGAGAGAACTGTCCACCATGTTTTTTGTTCTGACTGCCGGGACCTTGAAAGTCACGTGACTTGGAACAAACCAATAGGAAAAAATATTACTTGCATTGTAGCGAAATCCGTGTCAGTTTCACGGAAATTTGAGTGATTCCGTGGCTATTTCACGGATTCCTGTGAGACCAGGTTCTTTTTTTCACACATTCTGGTTGTATGTAATATCCTCCAATATTCTCTAGGGTTGAAATTTGGAATTTGCAAGTATTTCAATGAGTTTCCTATTAAGGGTTAAGCAGGGTTGTATAAGCTACTTTTCCATAGCCAGTGTATAACTTGCAGTTTATGGCAGTCTGCACGCCTCCAGTTTGGAGAAGCAGAAAGGAGGACAGGTACTGTCGCCGAGCAATGACCTGTTGTGATCAGGGGCAGCAGCCACCTTAAAAAAATCACTTTTACTCTGTATTATTGAATATTTTCTCTGTTTACTTTGCAGTCAGCAAGCTCTGTTTAAGCTTACGGGGGGAGAAGTGAAGCTGTGCTCTTGTCAAAGCCACCACACTCCAGTAACCAAAACAGTAATTTTACCTCACAGAGCACAGAGGTTGCTGGTCTACTACTGGCTCAATTTAGTTTGTTTGTTTTGTTCTGTGACTTTAATGAAATGGAACTAACCTTTTTCAACACCAAAGTCACGCAATACAACAAAGAAATGTAACGATCAAGGCAGCGGTAGACCAGCAATTTTTTAGTTCTGCAAGGTAAAATTAGATTTTTTTCAATCCAGTCTGGTGGCTTTGACAAGAGTACAGAAAACAGCTTCACTTCCCCCCACTGAACTAAAACAGGGCTGTCTCACAGCAATCTAAAACGTATTCTAAATCTAGCGTAAATGTAAAAAATATTTCCTTTTTAGACATGTTTTGCTGCACACTCCAAAAAATTATTCAAGCCCTTCTTAGATGTGACACATTAATGTATTGTTTGTCTAATGAAAATATATCAATTAAAATCAAATCAAAAGTAGTTTAAGAAGTGTAACCTAAAATGTATTAATTTACTCCCCTGTCCTTCCCTTCAACCCAAAAAGAATGACTTTCAGTTTTCCAATTCTATGTTTTTAGGTTGAACGAACACAAGTTCTTTATTTTAGCTCTCCTTGACATAAATGAGTTGAGGTAACTCAATTTAAATACAATACATACATGTTTTTAATTTGAGTTCGACCAAATGTAAAAAAGTGAGCTACATTAACTCAAATACATTATATTGTATCGATGCACTTGTTTTGAGTTTGGGCTACATATATTTGTTGGATGGAAATTCTGCCCACAATTTAATTGAGTTCATCCAATGAGTTATTTTTTTGAGTTCATCCCCGTCCACAACTGGTCGTTGCTTTTTACTTCTTCAAACTGGGGACCAGCCCCATCTACCTGACTACAGGTGCATCTCAATACATTAGAATATCATTCAAAAGTCGAAATAGCCCCAAACAAGTATTGAGTGCATGGACACACTTTTCAGAGCCAACATTTCCATATTAAACTTAACTTAAAATTGGTCTTTTGTAATATTAATATTTTTTAGACACTGAATTTTAGGTCTTCATTAAATATAAGCCATTATCATTATAATTAGAAGAAATTAAATTAAGACATGAAATGTTTCATTCTGTGTAATGGATCTACATAATGTGTTATTTCCACTTTTTTAATTGAATTACTGACATAAATAAAAATTTTAATTTATTTTAATTTATTTTTTAATCTATTGAGATTAGATTAGATTAAAAATGCAGATAGCATCTAACCAGAAGTGCATTAAGCAGTAATTGTGAATCATATTGCAATATATACAGGAATGAATTGTATAAAAATGCAGTATATATATATATATACTATATATATATATATATATATATATAGGTATAGATTATAAATAAAATAAATAATAAGTGCAGATCTAACTGTACATTAGTGCAAGTAGATATATATATATATATACACACATACATACATACATACATACACACATATATACACATATACACACACACACATATATATATATAAATATATACATAGTAGTGCAAATGGAGGATACATCATGTTCATCAACATTATGTGCGCTATATAGGAACATGATGAAAGATGCACCTGTATACCTCATATAAATACAAAGTACAACTTTTTTTGTAAATGTTTTATCAAAAATGAATAAAAAAATTGCATGGTAACTAACTTACCAAGAACGATGGCTAACATCTGAGTGGCTTTCTTCTCCTTCTGCTGGGAGATCTTCCTCTTGCTCATGGTTTTCACCGAGGTTTGAGTCTTGCCGTTGGGTAAGGCCTGCGTCTGGAAGGCTTTGGCCACAACAGGTGCTGGGTCCACCAAGACCTCCTTGGAAGGATCACCATTCTTTTCTGCTTTCTGGCCCTCCTCAGGCGGCGTGGGAGGCGTGGAGGTGGGGCTGGCGTTGGCCTTGTTGGACATCAGTAGCTGGTGGCTGGTGGCCGGAGTGTCTCCAAGAGCACCACACTGTGGCTGCGGCTTCTGTGTCTGGCTGGTGGCACTGTTCAGCTCATCCAGCTCCAGATCTTCCCCCTCATTGACTACATCTTTGATGAATATCTGAGGTCCAGATGAGCACAAAAATATGGATTTAGATGATCATTTTTTATTCAGGCAATTCTAAGTAACAGGTCATAAACAGAAAACAAATTATCACTCGTCCAACCTCGTTAATTTAGGTTTGCTGTGCTCACAGAAGCAGAAAGGTGCCTTTTAAAGCTATAATTTCTCTTGAGGAATGGAGGAAAACTTCAAGGTGACACCTGGCTCTTTAGCAGGCAAAGCAAATATGCTTCCAACAATTAAACTTTTAGAAAAAAAAAAATCTGTAAACAAAAGAACAAAAAAAGAGCACACACCACTTTCTTCTTGTTGACAGGAAAATTCCCATTAGATTTAACAATCATGGTGCACAACCTCACATCCTCTGGATGAGTGCATTTATCCTGAAAGGAAAAACAGCTGTGTCAGGCAAGGGGAAGGTACAATGTCAAAGCACAACTGACAAAAGGGCTGTCTAAGCACCAGTCCCACAGCCTAGCGGGTCAAATGAGGCTACATGGAGCTCTGGTATATACAAGAAAGGCTGTTTAGCAGAATCTGATCTGCTGCTTCAAGTTAATTTACCTGACAGTGTAAGAAATTGTCTGAGGTTATTTAACCAAGACCATGCAAACTCATCTAACAATAATGTTCTTTTACTCCACAAATATTATGTAGATAATCAGTCCATATGCTGCTGTATAATGGCTTCACGGGTCATTAAGCTATAATGTGCCTGCTGCAAATGTTCTCTTTGACCTTATTCTATAGCACACACACACACACACACACACACACACACACATTCTCAGAGACCACATGGTGAAGCCATGCATGAACATCAGTAATACACTAATGTGGAGCACTGGATCATAAGCTTTACTTGGCTTCCTGTGCAGAGCCAATTCAAATGCACTATGTATGTGAAAATCAATAACTAGAAAAGCAAAAGGTCATCTGAGGGCCATCATAATTAAAGTTGTGTGATGGCTATCAATGCTGAAAACGTTACAGCTGATGTAACATTAAGGTTAAAATTGGTCCGCTGTAGGGAAGAGCATGTCATTCACACACCGCAGGCGAGAAAAATGCCTTAAGTGTACTTAAACCATGCCCTTTTAATCTCTTGCCTTAAATGTTGTCCACTGTTTTTCCACAGAAAATCAATTCTCTTCTTGTCTGATTTTCCCCTTTTGTTATGTTGTCATGTAATACGGAGCAGATCCATACAGGCATCAAGTATAATTGGGTTGAGAAAGTTATTGATTGCAGTTTCATAAGGAAATAAATGAAGTCAAAGAGGTTTTTTTCATAACTGAGTAAAAAAGACATAATCCTAAAGTATTCAGAAAGTACAGAAAGATATGGAGCTCTGGTATGATAAAGCTGTATATCGATCTCAGTTTCATATTTCAGCTGTAAACGTGTTGGTAGTAAACAGCTGTCACATTGGAATCTCACCTTCAGCGAAGTCACCATATCAGGGTCGGCAGCCTGACAGACACGCTGCTTCGGCTTGGTGTTAACACGTTTTCTGCGCTTCCTCAGGACCACATAAATTTGCACATAAACCAACAGAGTGATGATGAAGGGAACATAGAAGGACACGATGGAAGAGTACACCACAAAGGCCGGGTTGGCGATCACACAGAGAGACTCATCACGAGTCGCTGTGGAGATAAAAACAGAGTCAACAAAAGGCCTCAGACTCCACAATATTTTCCAAACAAAATTGTCTTCTCTATATAACTCTCCTGTGTTTTTGTCATTGTAACTCTTTGAAAAACTTTCTACAATAAAATGTTTGTTTGGACTGACTTTTCAGCTAAGAACCAAGGGTTGCTCTGTCATTCCAATCTCTTGAAAATTCATCCAAGGTCTCACATAGAGGTCATTCACACAATTTTCTCCCCGTCTCCTATTCGTGCAGACCATTGCAATCCTGTATTTTCCACCCAGCCTCAGTTAGAAGTGCCTTACAGCTGAGCCAGGAGGCCGCCACGGGGCTTATATCTGGAGCCAAATGTAGAGATCATATCAGACCAATTTTAGATTCCCTGCCCTGGTTGCTTGTTAATTTTAGATTTTACTGAATTACTTTTAAAGCCAGCCAAATTGGCTGCATCCCTCACTTTTTAACACCCTTTACACCAGAACACACACACACACACACACACACACACACATTCTTGTACTTCTATCTTTGTGAGGACCCTCATTGTAATAGTGAATTCCCTTGAAAAGTTATAATAGTTTTGGATTTTTCATTAGTTTTAGTTTTATTTTCGTTGTGATTTTTTGTTTTCAAATTCAATTAGTTTTAATTCGTTTTTAGAGTCAGTTTGCCAGTTTTAGTTTAGTATTTATGTTTTTGAAATGCTTTAGTTTTAGTTTAATTTTTATTAGTTGTAGTTTTTTGTAATGGGGTATTTGTTGGGTGGGAGTTTAAAAGAGGTCACAGTAAATTTTGCCTTCATTTCCTTTGTCTGATCCATCTTCATTATGTATGAAAAAAGTTGACAATGACGTAAGCGAAGGACATTTTCACTATAATTTTAGTAACCACACAATACAGTTTCAGTAAATTTTTTAAACTCTCATTTTTGAGAGGACCGGCCAAAATGTCCTCACTTTGCAAAAATGTCCTCACTCTGTTGGTTAAAAAATGTGGTCTGGTCCTCACTATGTAGGAAGTACAAGAACACACACACACACACACACACACACACACACACACACATACACACGTCCTGCCAACCTACTCAACACCAAAACAGACCCAATAAACTTCACACCCCAAGGCAGCTCCAGATTAGGCTACAATTCTTGCCACACAGGCTTAGATAGCAACGCAGTCGCCATGGATACTGTAGATGTCACAGTAATTGTGTAGTTCACGTTAACAATTTCCTATTTTCACACTTGAGGGCGGCTGTGGCTCAGCAGGTAGAGCTGGTTTTCCATTTAAGGAGCAGTCTGATTTTACATTTCGGAAATTATGTTTTCTTGTCTGGAGGAGTTACTGCTCAGCCTCAACCTCTGTAGCTCTGGAGGAAATTTTCTAAATTTAAAAAAAAAAAACCTCTGGTCAAAATTTTAACAGAAAATTAAACTTGGAGTTTTTAATGCGAAGTGTGGAGTTTGACAGAAGTAGGTATTCTGGTGTTCAGTGTTTTGGAGCTTGACCCATACTAAAGACAGGATGTTTTCATACCTTTAGTTCATTTACTGTGTAGTTTGTGAATTTGGAGTGTTTTCCAATTGTGAACCAAAGTGCAAGGCTACAAACCACATGATAATTTTCAATCTGCTTATAGGTCAGATGTGTCAAGGGCTTTGTCTTTCTAGCAAGGAAAAAGGACCTGTGTTCTGTACTAATGCATATTTCTTTGAGAAAAACGTTACTATGCAATTTTCTGGCTTGCTGCTACAACTATGGGACAAACTGCTCCAGTTTTCGTATCTCTTTGAACTAATTTAGTGTCTTTCTTGGTTGTTTTGCACCTGTAATCAATATTTTTGTCTTTTTGGTGCCTTTGTAGTCATTTGTGGTGTTTTTTTGTGTATTTTAGTGTCTTTTTGTGGTCATTTTGTGTTTTTTAGGTGTCTTTTTGATTGATTTGTGTCTCTTTGTGGTCATTTTGTGCCTTTTTTGGTCTTTTCGTATCTGTTTGAACTAATTTAGTGTCTTTCTTGGTTGTTTTGCACCTGAAATCACTATTTTTGTCTTTTTGGTGTCTTTGTAGTCATTTGTGGTGTTTTTTTGTGTAGTTTGTGAATTTGGAGTGTTTTCCAATTGCGAACCAAAGTGCAAGGCTACAAACCACATGATAATTTTCAATCCGCGTATAGATCAGATATGTCAAGGGCTTTGTCTTTCTAGCAAGAAAGTAACTACAGGAAAAAGGACCTGTGTTCTGTACGAATGCATATTTCTTTGAGAAAAACGATACTATGCAATTTTCTGGCTTGCTGCTACAACTACGGGACAAACTGCTCCAGTTTGAATGCTCTGTTGCATCTCAAAATGCAAAGCACACCCGGCTACAGGAGCCATTCAGCTCAGAATTGCAGAGTACAGCTGATACTCGGGTTGGATCACATTCCCATCACAAAACCCCCCCAAAATAATCACTCCAGAGTTTGCATGGGACTGGTCCAAGACCGCCTCCTCAAAGGGTCTCAGTGTGGTTGTTTTGGTCTGCACCCAAATGCAATTATGTGTTCACACCTGCCTCAGCAAATCACACTAAGGGGAAAAGGGCGAAAAGGAACAAAAAGTCCAGTATAAGTATACTAAAAACCCTAAAAATCTGAATATTTTGGCCTCTACTGCTGTGTCCTCTATCAATTTTATGGAGGTTACAAATAACCCCAACATTTTTATTCACTTTCCAGATGTTGAAGTGTCCCTGAAGATGCCACTAAACACTAATTCAGTTGGCATGCACACCAACTTGTGACTGTGTGTGCGTGGGTATAGGTGATTAAGAGAAAAACTAAAAAAAGTATTTTAACCCTTTATCAGGCAAAGAACTATATTTGGTAACTTCAGGTAATATTTCGAGAAAAAAAGTTGCAAATTTACTAGATTAAAGTGGCAAATCTACAAGAAAAAAAGTCACAGATTTAAGAGATTTAAAGTGGCAAATCTACGCGAAAAAAATCACAGATTTACGAGAAAAAAGTGGGAAAAAAACAACTTTTTTCTCCCAGATTCACCACTTTAACCCTTAATAGGGCACTCATTGAAATACTTACAAATTCCAAATTTCAACCCTAGAGAATATTGGAGGATATTACATACTGCTAGAATGTGTAAAAAAAAACATAGGAAAATAATATTTTGAGAAAAAAGTCTACGAGATAAAGTGGCAAATCTACGAGAAAAAATGCGCAGATTTATGAGATTTAAAGTGGTGAATATGTGAGAAAAAAGCTGCTTTTCCCCACTTTTTTCTTGTAAATCCGCTACTTTTTTCGCGCAGATTTACCACTTTAAATCTCTTAAATCTGCGACTTTTTTTTTCTTGTAGATTTGCCACTTTAATCTAGTAAATTTACAGCTTTTTTCTCTAAATATTACCTGAAGTTACCAACTGTAGTTCTTTGCCTGATAAAGGGTTAAACAAGAGTTACTATAGCTCAAAAAGCAAATCTTGCATGCTTGTGTTTCAGTGGTTCCTTCTGGTGGTCTCTGCCTTAATGTTTCCTGCAGCTCAGACTGGCAAGATGTGCTCACTGCTCACTTAAAAGCAGTTGTGGGTTCACAAGTCCAAACATCTGAGTTCCGGCAGAATCAAGGTTACATCAATGCACTTAAAGGGATGAGAGGAGCTTCAAAGAGACAGGAACTGAGCAGCTGATTGAACTGGTCAGCAACAACTCTAAGAAGCCTGAAATTGAAACCTGCCTCCACTATGATCCTCTGTTCTGTCAAATAGGCAGCTGAAATGGCTCGCTTAAAGTAGTTACATCACTATGTAGTAATTGTGTGCCATAGAATATATAATACATATGAGCTACCCACTCACAATGTTCTACAGTATGCAATGATGTAAATGGGCACTGACTCATATTTTGCTTTAGTCATGGACAGATTATGAGACAATGGGCCACTGGGCTTGTTTAGTGTCTGTTGGTTGTTTTGGTGTCTGTATCAATTCTTTTGTGTCTCTTTGTGATCATTTTAGTCTCTTTGAGCTAATTTAGTGTCTTTCTTGGTTGTTTTGCACCTGTAATCAATATTTTTGACTTTTTGGTGTCTTTGTAATCATTTGTGGTGTTTTTTTTTTTGTGTTTTAGTGTCTTTTTGTGGTCATTTTGTGTTTTTTAGGTGTCTTTTTTGATTGATTTGTGTCTCTTTGTGGGCATTTTGTGCCTTTTTTGGTCTTTTTGTATCTGTTTGAACTAATTTAGTCTCTTTCTTGGTTGTTTTGCACCTGAAATCACTATTTTTGTCTTTTTGGTGTCTTTGTAGTCATTTGTGGAGGGTTTTTTTGTTCACTCTTTTTGTGGTCATTCTCCGTTAATCTGTCTCTCTTTGAGTGACATTTTGCAGGTGAGGGTGAGGAAGACTCCTTACGCTTTTCGCCTTGTGCCTCTGCATAGACCCATTCAGTAATCTTACCATGACTTTACTGCAGTGTTAATGCAAATATGGGCAAGCATTTAAAAGCTACATCAGCTACCGCGATAATGTATATGTGTCTTCGACGTACATGCTGTACTGTGCACTGGATGTACCCATGAATAATAAAAAACTGCATCATTATTTCTCCACCAACTTAGTCACACAGGATGAAAAAACATTTATCATACTGTATGTATCACACTCTTTCTTACCTGTGTTATTTAGGCCAAACAATAGGGGACATGATATGGCGAAAGACAGTACCCACACCACCGAGATCATTACTGTGACCCGTCTCCTGGAACTGTAGCGAGTATTGTACAGCATTGGCATTGCAACTGCTGTGTAACTGCAGGAGGAAAAACAGGTACTTTCAGATGAATGTTAAAAAAAAAATGACACCTTTCAAAGAGACAACAGGGAGGGTGTTTTAAAAAAAGTCTTTGTCACACACTTGTATGGTTTTAATTAATTCATGTTTAATTTAATCATCTAAATTTACCCCTTTTTTGTTACTACTGTAGTTTCTTTCTTCATTAATGGGTTTTAGCTCAAAAGGGGACAGAGAACATGAAGCCTACAAGTGGTAAGAGATCTCGCTTGTCATCTTTGATCAGATCCTTTTTGATGTTAGACTGGCGCCTTGCAAAGAGCTATGTTCTGTGGGCTGCAGATTACACAGAGAGGAGGAACTGTGAGGTGCTTTCCTCCCAGGATAGACTTTATCATTTAACCTTGCTACTTTGGTTGACCTTATTAGTGAGCTTGCTGTAATCACCAGGAAATGCACAGCTTTTTACAGTGTCTCATGCATTGATTCCTGTGCAATTTCATTTGAAAGACTTTAGACATAAAGCCAAGTGGGTAAGGCTTTTAAGAGACTATTTGGTTTTGTATGCACACAAGGGTAGTACGGATAAATCTAAGGTAACCGAATTATGCCATGTATGTGGTCATGGATTCTGCAACACACTGTACCAAGGTCTTTGGTAAAAGAAGCCTCGGGTATGGAAAAACCTTTCCACTATGTCAAAGAGTGATAATGCACATTGCTGGTGCAAGGCCAAAAGAAATGCATATTTTCAGAACAACCCTGGCAGAAAAATATTTTCGTCCACCTGCTCCTGAATCACAATTTGGGGGCTTGATAAAAACTTGGCTGCATAGAGATAGTACAGTTTAGGTTAAGAAAAGATGAGGCATAAAAAGGGCTGTGTTATCCATTTGGAAATGAAATTCAACCTGCATTTCTCCCTCTTAAACACAAAGGTGGTCTGCTATTTTCCTGGCTTTAGTTGGTGGGCGTGCACACACAACTCTCTGTAAGATGATATAGATTCAAGCTTTGTCTCCTTCAGTTTCATAGAGGGCTTACTTTAAAAGTAGCCTGTGGAGTTAGTTAGTTACTAGGCTAGTAACTAACTAACTCCACAGGCTACTTTTAAAGTAAGTCCTCTCAATGCATGAGACAGAGGTGGGACCAAGTCATTGTTTTGCAAGTCACAAGTAAGTCTCAAGTCAAGTCCCAAGTCAAGACCGACAAGTCTCAAGTCAAGTCCCAAGTCCTACAGTTTGAGTTTCGAGTCCTTTCAAGTCCTTTTAACAACAGAGTAATAATATTTACACGGATCATGTATGATTTTAGAATCATGCATAACAAAAACATATTGCACTATAACTAGTTCCACAGCAGTTTCTGTCCCATCTTGTCTCATCTCATATTGTGTGTGTGTGTGTGTGTGTGTGTGTGTGTGTGTATGGGTGTATCTTCGACCTGCATGTTTCGCATTCTGCAATTCGTCTTTTGTTGACCACTTTGCAGTTTTTATACCCGAACGAAACTATCTTTGGTATCATTTTTGCCAACTGGCGCTTTTTTTCGACAGTTCTTCTTCATTGGTTGTCCTGCAGTTTGATTGGATGGATGCTGTCAGATCAAAATGACGTGGACAAAGAGAGATAGAGTGTTATTAGTCCAAGTTGAGTTACAAGTCTCTTTATATTTTGTCAAGTCGAGTCAAAAGTCATCAAATTCGAGTCCACACCTCTGCTACTAGCACTGTGGAGCAATGTTTTGCATATGCATAGGGATGCAGTCAGGCAACACAATACATATTCCTGTTAGCGATTTGACTCTCTTTTGCTGATCGACAGTCAGCAGCAGTAACTTACAAACAATACAAGGACATGCAGCAGTGTGCCAACAAAGGAAGTGAAGATGAGCACTGCAGAGCAACATTAAACAAGGATGTAAACAATGAAATGTGAAATTAGCTGAAGTATGTGAACGCATGCAAGGAGTTTGAGAGTTTGAAGTTGCTGTTTGCGTAGATACACACAACTCCAAAAACAATTACAGGAGGATGGTGTCTATGCAGTCAGCTTTGTGAATGATTTATGAGGAAGGAACTGCATCCACTCCATTTGTGATGCCTCAGGGAAACACACAATGTGCTATTTCTATATGAAATCTTCACACAGAACCTTTAAGGACATCTCTATAGTACAAACACAAGGAAGAAAAAGAGTTTAAAGGTAAAATCTGAGCTATGTTAGATTAATGGTTGATTTGTACCAATAGCATGTGCATATAGGCATTTCCTTTCAGACGGCTGAGGCCATGTCACTATAAATAGCAGCAGAAAATTATACGTGTGATACAGCTGCAATTTCTTAATTAAGGGGATGTGCAATTTTGCATACCACATCAAGTGTCTTATTAATTTTCATGCCATGCTACACTCCATGGCAGAAGAAGTACACAGATGTATATGCTTTTCTGCACACCAAATGTGAAGAATGTCCTGCACTGATTCACAAGTTATGCAGCTCAAATGTTAGAGAAACTCTCATGACTGAATCATTTTGTTCCCCAAGATATTTTTATCACATTAATGGGATTGTTATTCAAACCTGGGAGTTTATGTAATCATGTAAAGAGTGGAAAAATATTTTTTTCACTGTATGTGAAGTATAGTGTAATCTGCCCTACATTTTTGGTTGAAATTGAGTGATAACTAAAAATGAACTCCTTGATGTCTGTTTTATCTTGTGACAAAGTTTTAGATTTCAATTTTGCTTTATTTCAGAGAAATAATGATACAAAAATTGCAGCAACTACAAACTCCGAATTTAGAATTTAGAATTTAGAAAGAATTTAAACATAAAACCAAAGCAGACGGTCTGCTTTGACTGTGATACAGTGTAGCCTTGTCTTTCTTCATTGTGTTGAATCGTGAAGGCAAGAATAATAAAAATGATAAGTTTATTTGAACTCAAAATTTCAAGGCAACAAACTTCGATAAAATTTTTAGTTGGACAATAAATATTTTAAGTTTTGTTTTTGAGTTTGCCCAACTCTGAATTTATCTGGCACGATTGTAACGCTGCTATGAATGTCAGCTAATGTTGTGACCACAATTTTGAGTTAGCATTGGTACGCTAATGGCTACTCTTGTAGCTGTAACAAGCAGCGCCGCTAGCATCAGTTAGCCGCTAGCATCAGTTAGCCGCTAGCTTTCGCTAATGACCAAATTTCACAACAAAGAAATAAGAGTTAGCAGAACTATTGTCCCTTGTTGTGAACCCCAACTTAAAGATATAAGTAACAACAACTCACAAACTTGTTTTTGAGCAGACAACTGGCTTGCTTTGTTGTGCTAACTTACATTATTGCCCTAAATGTCAGTAATTTATATTTCCAAGTTTTACCAACTTAAATCACTGTTTTAGGCCAAAAAATATGAGTTGGCTTTTTTGCAGTGTAGCAATGTTAACAAAAGTGAAATTAATTTGTGTGTCTGCCCCATGATGTCATGGTTCATCCATTGCCCTTACTACACCTTTTATTTCCTTGTTTGGAGCCTAACTGCTCTGACATTATTGTCTTTTACAGTATTTCAGTGCATGACTCACTGAGAGCATTGGGATAGGGAAGTGTCTTGTGGTTTCATTTTAAAACAGTCTCCCTTTTGGCAACATAATTGTGTTAAATCACATTTGGAGTGTGTATATTCATATCACCTCCTACACAAAAGCATTTTAGTCTCATGCCTATTAGGCTTCTGCTTTTAAGGAGGCTGTGAGTAGCTTATCTGAATGGCCAACTCCAACTGCTGCTAATATTTATCCCGTTAACAGCTGAGTAACCAACAGACCTCACACTGGTGAATAAGAACAAAGGAAGTAGAGAACGAATCGATCTTTTGATATATAGATGTAAATAACAATATTGCCTGGAGCTGGAGAAAGTGACTCTTGATACTGTGCCACTTATTCTACCAACAATTAGGATTCACAAGTACACAGCGAGCCCAAGTCAGATAAATAATATCTAAATGTTAATTTTCCTCTGTGTGTATTAGAAATGAGTGTTACAAGGAAACAATGATCTAAGAAAAGATTATTCAGAGTGGCTCTTAATAAGCTCCACATATGAGAAACCTTTGCATTCTAATTCATTCACCTCAGCTGAAATTGTGTCTGTGTGACCATGGTGAGCATTTATTTTGCATATGGATTTAAGATGAAAAATGCAGCCAAGCAGAAAATCATGTGAAATTAAACTCGACAGATTTCTATGAAATGGAAATGTTGGGAAATATCCCTGGTGTTTTTCAGACAACACGTAGAGGGAAGCGAGCTCTCACACTTTTAATACGTATTCTGGTCGTGAATATTACATGATTGCTTGTTACATTTTTTTATTGAACATGCTCTTCAGAGGGACAGCTTTCCGGTGTGACTCTGCTCCCTTCAGCAGTTTGTGATCCACTTTCATGGAGACGCTGTCATTAATCAATGAGTCATCACGTCAGTTTGTGAATGTATTTTTGGACGAGGTATTAATGAATCCAGGGGGAAAAGGAGGGGGTCTTATCACAAATTACTGGTGTTTTAATTAGTACTTTATTTATATGTTTATCTATCTATTTCTGCTGTAATCAACATTTTTTAGAATAAAACCACATTAAATATGTATAGAAACCCCATAAGAATGAAACGCAGTTCTTTTAGCGTTATTTATTTATTTATTTTTATTTTTATGGCAGTCGGGGGGAAATAACCCACAACCCCTTTTCCCCCTTTCTCTTCTTTCTCTCTCTCTGGACAGTGTCTTGTCTAATAGTGTCTTATATTTATCGCAATTCCACCAACTTTAATTATTTAGCAATGACTTTTTATTCTTCGTCTATTTAATTTATTACCTGTTAATTGTGTTGCTTGGTGCACTGTATTGTAAGCTGCTGCTGGAAATCTGAATTCAGTATCTATCTGTCTGTCTGTCTGTCTGTCTGTCTGTCTTTCTGGTGGTTTCAGTCTCAATGCTCTCATAGAGTCATTTTCAAACACAGTAGGGAGCTGTTTTCAGAGATGAATCTCTAAAGTCCACTGCACATTACAAGTTAATGACTAGCTGGTGACCATAGAGGAGCATTTTGCAGCTAAAGAGCCAACCTGTTTGAATTAAATTGCATTTAGCAGTTCTAATCAGCCTGGCACATATACGCTCCTCTGTAGTTAGGAGAGAGAAAAACTAAAAAGAGAATACATTTGCATTCAAATGCTAATGTTGCTCCACGTCTGCTCGTGTCTATAAACGCTGCTTACAAATATATAAATAGAAAGGATGAGAACTTGTCAGAGTTGTGTTTTCTGCTTGTTTCTGTTGCTGCCGTGGCCCTGAGATCTTAACATACTGTAATACTGGGAAAACACATGAAAATAGACACAACAAAGCAAATAAAGACACATCTCACCAACTGACAACACACGAAAACATTAAATTAACTCTGGAACATCTGGTGATTGAGGAACTAGGACAGGTATGGACTTCTATGTAAATAAACTGGAGTGAAAGGTGTCGTGAATGGTGTGTAATCCATGTTTGTGACAGACATTTAGTCCGTATAAAGACATGTGGGCTTTGATGGTCATGCCTTTAAAGATTTCCATTAAAAATCCATTCTGAAAGCATGACAGGCAGGCCTAAACAATCTGTGCAGTGGCGAACTCACCGATCAATGCTGATGGCACAGAGATTGAGGATGCTGGCTGTACACATCATCACATCCAGAGTGACAAAGATGTCACAGTGGATCTTGCTAAAGCGCCACTCTCCCACTACCTAGAAGATAAAAAAAACAAAAAAACAGAAACAAATGGCAGTTTACAAGAACAGTCAACAGAACAAAGCCACTGCACTCACGCAGAAAAAAGGCAGCACCTTGGCAGAAACGATGTGTTTTACTTTTGCAACAAAAAGCAATCCTGACAGTCAAGCCCTCTTGTATATTGTTTCAGATCATTTCGACAGTGACAGCAGAAAAAGAGAGGGGGACGAGAGCTAAACTGTATTATAAGAGTGAAAAAAATGAGGTTAAATGAATAAACATGAAAACGAATCTGAAAGCTGTGAGTGACGTTCGATAGGAAACAACAGCAGGTATTTATATTTTACAGAACCTATTTCACGGATTCCTGTGAGACCAGGTTCAAATAATGTCACCGTAATCTAAAACGTATAGAAATGTAGCATGCACTATCTGCCTTCTACATGTCTGGACATGCTTCTGATATTATTACATTATTTCAAGATAATGATAATTTCACCTTATGATCATTTCACGTTCTTAAGTTGCAGGACTGGACAGAATCCACATGCTCTGTTATATTCATGTAATCAGAATAAAGTTTCCCTTGATTTTTATTGTCCAGTGACTTCATGTCATCTTATGTTTGACAACAGCTAAATAACAGGCAGCATGTGAGATAATTATCCTTTAACATGCGCCCCGGTCTGCAGCCCCAAGTGGCTTTCAATCAAAGACATGATCGAAACCCATTTGTATTCATACCTCAGTTGCTTCTCTTACATGTTCAAACCCCAAGATGAAACTAGCATCATCAGTGATGCTCTGACAGGTCTGAGGCGTCCATGCCACCCACCTCCTGACATTACATCCTACCTGCTTCCTCCCACGGCTCTGAGGAGAGAGATGAGCGTGTCAGCTCCTACAGTACCTCTCTGTGTCGGATTAACCTTTGTCCCTAGGCCATGTCTACATAAAATTAAACGGCTGCTTAAAGATCCGTATGCTGTTGCTTGTGTCTACAGCACTAACCCTGATTGCAGAATGATCTGACAGCTTAATGAGCACCCTTCTCACTGTTGCAACCTCTCCTCTCTTCTTTTTTTGTTGCAATTTTCCAACCTTTTTCTTCTGACATTTGTCTTCTCTCTATGTCCCCACTATGCTCTGCTGCCCTACAAAGCAAAAAGGCAGTATTACGCAGAGCTGCCATAAAACTGTACAACACCAACACAACCTGAACATTTTTGCATATAATCTGCACTCTGCACATTTCTCCACTTAATTTGCACTAAGTTGTATATAGTATATTATTATTGTATATTTTGTACAGTACAGGCCAAAAGTTTGGACACACCTTCTCATTCAATGTTTTTCCTTTATTTTCATGACTATTTACATTGTAAATTCATCAAAACTATTAATGAACACATGTGGAATTATGTACTTGACAAAAAAGTGTGAAATAACTGAAAACATGTCTTATATTCTAGTAAGCAAAGGGTGGCTACTTTGAGGAATCCAAAATACAAGACATGTTTTCAGTTATTTCACACTTTTTTTGTTAAGTACATAATTCCATATGTGTTTATTCATAGTTTTGATGCCTTCAGTGAGAATCTACAATGTAAATAGTCATGAAAATAAAGAAAAACGCATTGAATGAGATGGGTGTGTCCAAATTTTTGGCCTACTGTATATAGTTAAATGTTTTTTCTTAGATTGTTTATTTTTTATCTTTATTTTAAAAATTGTGTGAAACTTTGCAGCTGTAACAAAAAAATTTACCCACTGTGGGATTAATAAAGTCAAATCTGAATCTGAATCTGAATCTGAGTGCAGAACTGAAAAAAAAAAAAAAAGACTTTAAAGTTATCTTGTAATCCAACGTCAGTAGTTGTAGGTAGATTATTGGACATGTGGCTGTTTTGTTACTTTATATTAGCTTATTCTTTGTACATATCAATCCTCATATTTAATTTTATATTTTACCCCTGTTTTGCAGTTACTGTATTCTTGCTTTGTATTACTTACCAAAAACGTGGCACCATACCAAGGAAAAAGGCAGTAGATTCTCCAAAATAAAACAAACAATAAACAAAATAATTTTTCGTGAGGATGCCGCGAAATCAGCTGTGTGTGTTCACCATGGAAACAGTAACTTCACTGCTCAGCAACACGGTTATTTTTTTGTTAGGTTAAACATAACAAGAATGCAGTAATGGATGTTACTGTACACTGCAAAAAAGCCAACTTGTGTTTTTTGGCCTAAAACAGTGATTTAAGTTGGTAAATAATTGATATTTAGGGCAATAATGTAAGTTAGCACAACAAAGGAAGCCAGTTGTCTGCTCAAAAACAAGTTTGTGAGTTGTTGTTACTTATATCTTTAAGTTGGGGTTCAAAACAAGGGACAATAGTTCCACTAACTCTTATTTCTTTGTTGTGAAAGCGGTGAAATTCGGTCATTAGCGAAAGCTAGCGGCTAACTGATGCTAGCGGCGCTGCTTGTTACAGCTACAAGAGTAGCCATTAGCGTATCAATGCTAACTCAAAATTGTGGTCGCAACATTAGCTGACATTTCATAGCGGCGTTACAATCGTGCCAATTCAGCACATTGCAGAAGTTAGCAGAAGTAAGGATTAAAAGTTATTAAAATGTAAAATTATATGTTAGTACAACTACAATTCAGAGTTGAGCAAACTCAAAAACAAAAACTTAAAATATTTAGTTTAATTGTCCAACTTGAAATTTTATCGAAGTTTGTTGCCTTGAAATTTTGAGTTCACCCAACTTTTCTTTTTTTGCAGTGTACTCTTGCTTTGTTTCACTAGGGTTTTTTGCAGTTACTGTACAAACGACTACCATTTTGCTCCAAAACGACACACATTTGAGATGATGACACACAATTGAAGATGTTTTGTCACATAACAAAGGATGCCTTGAATGTCATGAAAATGATAATAACTCATTTTTGACCAAAAATACAGTTACTGCCTTTTTGCTTTGTAGGGCAGTCTGTTTCTCTGCATTGCTACCATCAGTCAGTTTTTATTCTGGAGCTTTATGTGACGATCCACAGGTTGCTCCTCTCACCAGCTCCACCAGCACAACCATATATTTTTTATTTCCTTTTATTTATCCTCATCAGTGCTGCAGCCTTTAACAAATTTAAGAGCTGAAAGCCATTACAGGCCCTCTTGGCTGTGACACCAATCTATTCCTATCAGTGTGGTAAAACAATCTGTGGATATTAAACTGCTTGTCTCCGGCAATAAAATCAAAACAAATATATGCTAAAAGAGGGTAATTCTTATAAATATGAGTGGGATATACACATTGGCGGGATATATACCCCACTCTAACTTAATTTATACCTTCGCACCGTGCATATGTGCAATTCACAATTCAGAATGTATCAGCATTCTGATTTAATTTGCAAAGGTAAAGAGTTGGGAAATTGAAAATGCAGTAATAGGAGCTGGGGAAGTGGTAGAAAGTGCAATATGAGACGTCACTTAAAATGAGGATGAAATGAAATTGACGCACCTTGCTATAACTCGGCTGTCTTTATAGCATTCATAATATATAAAGACAAATAATAATAATAAAAAACAAACCTTAAAACTACTAATTCATTTCATAAGAGAAATACTTTGGCGCATGCATACAAACAATATATTAAACATTGCAAGTAGACGAACCAAACAGCTGTTAATAAGCGCAAGGCACACTATTATTATAAAGCTATTATATCCTGAGTGGTTTGAGTATAATGTTTATCATCAGGTTTCTCTTTCTTTCAGTCAGACTACCTTAAAAAAACTGAAAATTACTGACATTTCTTAATGTTATTTGAGCTATACATTTGCTATCGTGAAAAGCCAGTTTAACCCATAAGAACCCATAACAAACACTTTAAATCTTATAGAATCTCCCATATTCAGCTTTATGCTTCACTTTAACTCATTAAATCCCTAAACAAGACTTCGCCAAAATGTTGCTGTGACTGGAAACAGAAATGTGAAAAAGCAGCTAATTTCAAAAAGCTTATTTTTGTTACAAGGCTAAGTTTAAACCCATTTAACAATTCTAATCTGTTAACCCTTAATAGAGCACTCATTGAAATACTTGCAAATTACAAATTTCAACCCAAGAGAATATTGGAGGATATTACATACAGCTAAAAAAAAACATACGAAAATAATATTTTAAGAAAAAAGTTTATGAGATTAAAGAAGCAAATCTACAAGAAAAAATGTGCAGATTTATGAGATTTAAAGTGGTGAATCTGGGAGAAAAAAGTTGTTTTTTTCCCACTTTTTTCTCGTAAATCTACGACTTTTTTCGCACAGATTTGCCACTTTAATCTAGTAAATTTGCAACTTTTTTCTCTAAATATTACCTGAAGTTACCAAATACAGTTCTTTGCCGATAAAGGGTTAATAGGGTGTCCTTTATTACATTTAACTTGTTCTGACCATATAATAATAATAATAATAATAATAAGAAGAAATATCATAAACATAAATACCATAAATGCCCAATGTGAGACATATGTCACATCACAGATCTTTGACATTTAGGGGTAGTATTTTTAAAAGAAATCATAAATGTGTTCTGTGGTATATCCCCCATCATTTTCCTTTGAGGATTATTGGGTCTGGGTTCTTTTGGGTTAAAAAAGAAATGTATTTTAATTCACCTTGACTTTTTAAGAACCTCTGAACCTCAAGCCATGCATGAAGTTCCGTCCATATGCTCTCTAAATTAGTCACACTCGACAGAAAGCGAAAAACTGTGGTAATTAATGCTAATTCAGCATTTAATAATAAAGGGCAGGTCGAATGCCCGGCCCACACTCTGTGACTAAGCTCACACTAAAGTTCATGCTGATACATTATAAACACGAGAAGCTCACGCACGGCCACGGTCGGTGACGCTAGAATTATGAAAAAAATCTGCACATAGATAAAGAAGAAAAAGAAGTGTGTATGCTGAGGGATTGGAGGTTTTTATGTGTGATAAAGAAGAGACAAACAACAAAAACACACTCTATTGTTACCTAACTCTGTACAAAAAGTGTTGGTTGTCATTGTCTTATGATGCTCATGAGTTTAGGTTGCGTCTCTGATGGAAGAAGCATGTCCTGAAGAGCCTGAAATGAATAAATAAAACGTTCCCAGACAAAGCTGTTGTGAGCTTTTGTTAGCATCCAAGAACATAGTTAAGGTCACCTTCTCTTTCACAACACAACTGAAAATCTAGAGAATATCATAACCTGCCCACTCAGGAAATGTTTCACCAAATAATTCCTCATTTGGATGGATATTTTTCAGTCCTACCCCAGTTTATCCCATTTCACATTCATAGGAGGCCTGACACCCCAAAAATCACATGAGCATCCCACACCTGACACATGCTGGATAATCCAATTTTATGAACCATTTTGACTTTGACAAACAGCCAGTATTAAATTCTCAGCATATTAATCTGAGGAGGAATTCACCCAAATTGGTGTTATTAGTGTGTCAGGATAAAATATCTGTAAAATGATTAAGACAGGAAGAAGGCTGGAGTCTTGGTTACGTAAGAAACTCAGCTGAACTGAAACAAACTGGCTGTTCTCCAGGTTTTTGTCACAATGTTTGTTCTGCCTCAAATTATCTCAGGTTTATGGAAGAGGATTAGGGCCAGGTAGGAGAAAAAATAATGAGAGGAGGATCTTTGGTAACGCTTTATATTAAGGTCCTTGTAATAACCATTAATTAACAAGTAATAAGGCCCTTGTAAGTCCTTACAAGATGCTTATTAACATTACTGTGTGTTTATAAGCTTATATAAGTGTTAATACTGGCATTACAAACACCCATGACCCACCCATTATGTCTTTGTCATGCCTTTATTAATCTTATTTTGTTTGCTTATTGATATTAAAATATACTTCATTGCTCATCTATTATAAGTTAACTATAAGTTAACTATGCTTTTTGCAATTACCGGATCTAAAGCGAGAACAATGCCTTATTACTTGTTAATTAATGGTTATTAAGGACCTTATTATAAAGCGTTACCGGACACATAAATTGGCTATTCTTGGTAGTAGCTACTACAACTAATGTTTTGGGAAAATCTGCTCTAATGTAATTTTTTAAACATATATTAGACATATTGAGGAAAATCTGGTTTTAGCTTGGAGTCTACCTTACCAAATTCAAAAAGTTGACTTTTTTACTCAACATTTCAAATTTTGTATAATTAGTTTAATTTTTCCTCCTCTCATTATTTTTTTCTCCTACACTGTAATAAATTATTCTGTAGTCATTTGATTTTACTTAATATATTTGATAAAATGTATTAAACATAAATGCGTCCTTGATTTTGAGGCAGTTGTTTAAGTAACTTTAATATAAAAATGTTTGAGATAGAATCAACTTATTTTGATCACATTAAATATAATCTTTATGTGTATGTAATTCTAAATCAAGAGAATTTTGAATGAATCCAACACAATAGATTTAGTCCGTTTTTAATTGACAGGCACTTCCTGTTAAGTTATTAACTCAACTTGTAACGTAGTTAGATTGAAAAAATAATATTGCGTGCAATCTGTTGCCTAAATTTTATAGAGTAGCTATTGTTTATCTTTTTTTTACAGTGTACCTGGCCCTAATCCTGCAGCCGCCGTCAGCAGCTTAAGTTCACTTCCTGGTTTGCCTCCCTGCTCACTGCTCAGGTTGCCGCTTTGTCCACACCTAATCCTTCTGCCTCTACATTTGGTTTTCCTGCTAAGAGAACAGGTACAAGAACTTTTTCATTCATACAATCATTTCGCTTCTGTAGTAATGATCCCTCTGAAGCGTGTCGATGATGATAAAATGATGATGACGATGTTGTTTATGATGATGTTTATGCTGCTGCTGCTGATGATGATTGTGTTATTATGGCAGAGGTCTTTATCATATATTCAACATGTCTCTATGTACTTTATCTGTTTATTTGTTTGTATGTTCACATTGTTCTACTATTTACACTATTTGTTCTCTTAGGTGTTCTAGTTGCTGTGTTTTTTACACTGTGGAAATATTAAGGTCAGTCAACAACTACTATTATTAGAAGTTAACCTATGCCACCAAGGGAAAAATACAGAGCTTTTTTAAGCTATGGGGACAATTTATTGAATATCTTGAAAGTCACCGATCAAGATGTTGAACACTTGAAAAGGACAATGAAGTGTATAAAGAAAATGTAATATTCAACACAGCAGCTACATAGGAAATACAGGGTTGTCATTTTTATTATTATTATTATTATTATTATTATTTTTGTATCTATTGTTTTTTTGTTTTACTTTGTTTTGTTCTTTTTTTTAGTGGTAATTTGTCTTGTCTGTTTTTCTTAAGTTATCTTAAGTTATATGTTATATGTTAAGAATGTGGGCATGTAAACCCTCATTAATGTATGTGTCATGTTAACTCTAAAAACCCAATAAATATAATTTTCAAAAAAAACCCCAACTACTATTATTGTTGTTATTGTAGCCCACTTATATTCAGGACACCTCCCATAACCCTAACTGGGCTATAATGTCTATGTTCTTTCAATTGCCGACAAGGTCAAATTCCATTTCATACACAGTCATTTTAGGTAGCTCTTATCACTCTGAAGTCTGAAGTTTGTTTGGTTTTAATTAGTTATGAAATGTGAAAATGGGGCTTTAACGCCATGATAGGCAGCTGCGTTTGACTTGCAAATGAGTCAGGTGGGTGTATGGACGGGACCTTGTTACCGTGGCTACGCCAGCCGATCACCACAAAACAAACTCTGGCTGCAAATGACCTCACCCGAGCAAGATGGCAGTGCCAGCTCTTACCCTCAGAACGTCGGCTTTGCTGTTTTTGTGTCTAACAATGAAGAAAATAAGAGGAATATAAAATAAAACTATAAAAAGAAATATCGAAGAGGAAAAAATGCATTACAAAAATACTTTTAAAACAAATAAAATACCTCAAATATTGTTTGGTTCAAAAAATTGTGCAAAAGTTCAGTGCAGAAAATAAAGAGTATGAATATGTATGAATATTGAATATGTATTCAAAAACAATACACAATATCTCAGCCTGTGTTACTTTGATTTTGATTTCTTTTTGAAATGTGACTATTGTGAGTCCACTAATGTTATGGTACTACAGTTCTACAGTTCTTCTAAAATAAGAGGAATATAAAATAAAACTATAAAAAGAAATGTCGAAGAGGAAAAAATGCTTTACAAAAATACTTTTACAACAAATAAAATACCTCAAATATTGTTTGGTTCAGGAATTGTGCAAAAGTTCAGTGCAGAAAATAAAGAGTATGAATATAAATATTGAATATGTATTCAAAAAGTCACAATATCTCAGCCTGTGTTACTTTGATTTTGATTTCTTTTTGAAATGTGACTATTGTGAGTCCACTAATGTTATGGTACTACAGTTCTTCTAAAATAAGAGGAATATAAAATAAAACTATAAAAAGAAATACCGAAGAGGAAAAAATGCATTACAAAAATACTTTTAAAACAAATAAAATACCTCAAATATTGTTTTGTTTAAGAATTGTGCAAAAGTTCAGTGCAGAAAATAAAGAGTATGAATATGTATGAATATTGAATATGTATTCAAAAAGTCACAATATCTCAGCCTGTGTTACTTTGATTTTGATTTCTTTTTTAAATTTGACCATTGTGAGTCCACTAATGTTATGGTACTACAGTTCTACAGTTCTTCTAAAATAAGAGGAATATAAAATAAAACTATAAAAAGAAATGTCGAAGAGGAAAAAATGCTTTACAAAAATACTTTTAAAACAAATATAATACCTCAAATATTGTTTGGTTCAATAATTGCGCAAAAGTTCAGTGCAGAAAATAAAGAGTATGAATATGTATGAATATTGAATATGTATTCAAAAACAATACACAATATCTCAGCCTGTGTTACTTTGATTTTGATTTCTTTTTGAAATGTGACTATTGTGAGTCCACTCATGTTATGATACTACAGTTCTACAGTTCTTCTAAAATAAGAGGAATATAAAATAAAACTATAAAAAGAAATATCGAAGAGGAAAAAATGCATTACAAAAATACTTTTAAAACAAATAAAATACCTCAAATATTGTTTGGTTCAAAAATTGTGCAAAAGTTCAGTGCAGAAAATAAAGAGTATGAATATGAATATTGAATATGTATTCAAAAAGTCACAATATCTCAGCCTGTGTTACTTTGATTTTGATTTCTTTTTGAAATGTGACCATTGTGAGTCCTCTAATGTTATGGTACTACAGTTCTACAGTTCTTCTGAAATAAGAGGAATATAAAATAAAACTATAAAAAGAAATGTCGAAGAGGAAAAAATGCATTACAAAAATACTTTTTAAAGAAATAAAGTACCTCAAATATTGTTTGGTTCAAAAATTGTGCAAAAGTTCAGTGCAGAAAATAAAGAGTATGAATATGTATGAACATTGAATTCAAAAAGTCGCAATATCTCAGCATGTGTTACTTTGATTTTGATTTCTTTTTGAAATGTGACTATTGTGAGTCCACTAATGTTATGGTACTACAGTTCTACTTGAGGAGCCCTTTAATCCACACTGTTTGATGCTTGCTTCTGTCCTCATTATTAAATACAAGAGAACTGTGTGGCTATAGGGGGTTTCTTCAAAGAAAAAGCAGTTGCAGGATGAGCTGCTGACTTTTCGTGCCGCTGTAAGCTGATGCTGTGTTGGTTCAAGAAAACACGACTGTAACATTTGGGTCCAAAAAAGTTATTCCATTTGATGAAAGTTTCAGAATGACTCACTCCAGATGTGTTTTCCACCTGTGCAATCAAAACACTTTACACCATTAGAGACTCACCTTTCTGCTATATCAAAATTAATATTTTATTGAAAAAGTTTTATGCTACCATTTGGAGCTTTGATGCGGATTGGAATTCAACTTTCTATAACACTTTGATGTAGGCTTCCTCCGTGTGGACTCTGCTGCCCACGTCAACAGAGAGAACAAGTGAATAATTCTGATAAAAACAAACAGTGCGCAGGTTGCATACTACATGGATAAACAAGCTTTAGTCTGATAATTGGTGCCAATAATCACAAAAAAAGGTTTTTCTCTTTATTGGTAACATGCAAAAGAATATTAGGTAACACTTTACAATAACCATCATTTATAGATGGTAAATAGACCATTTATAAATGGTAAACAGATAGTTTATTAAAGTTTAATCATCATTTATAAACCATATATAGACCATTTGGAATGGTAAATAGAAAATGTATTAATGTTGAACTATATATATATTATATGTATCCTTTATAAATGCCAAATAGATGGAAAAAATATGATAGTATATATAGTTACTTTAGCATTAACAAACAATTACATTATAATTATTAGTTCAATAATAGTTTTGCACTCATTATAACATTTTTAACACCAATGTTAAGTATGTAAATTATTTCAAAATGATTCATATACCTTTTAGAATTTTTTTGAAAACATTTAAAGATTGAATATGTACAATACTTTGTAAATGGTTAATACTTGGTTTATAAACCATCTATAAACATCACTTTGATGGTTATTGTAAAGTGTTACTGAATATTAATTTATTTCACTCGCCACTTGTAAAAGTATTCAGATTACTGTTACAGATTGAGAGTCACTGTGTTGTATGTGCAAACAAACATATAAGGACACAGGCAGAGACTATATGGATGTATACACTGTAATCTGATCTGAGTGATAAGCATCATGACTCACTCAGAGGCACAGGAGGATTAGAGTCCCTGTAGATTGCCTTTCTCTGCATCAGACAGTGTGACCTAAAGCCTGATGGTCAGAAATAACCCAGAGGCCGAGAAGACAGACAGAAGAAATGAACAACGACCCAGAGATACAGAGAGAGTTTTCTGAAAGATAGCCCACATCCTGCTTGCTATTGATTTACTAGATTAGAGATGATTTTATCCTGGAGGGGACTTGATGTTCTGTTTTAGGTTGCACTGGTTAGCAGACATTGATGTGTCATAACTGCTTTAAAAAGACCGCTCCGTGTTATCCCACACAGCAGCAGAATGCAAAATAATACATCCCAGAATTAGGAAGAATTATTCATAAACATCTGACCTCTGACTGAATAGACCGGGCTGACATTTTGATGTTGTCACATAGTGTTGCTACATTGCAGTCCTTTAACCACTGCAGAACTGATATTTACAATGCTGATGTGAACATATCAGCCATCACCCTTTGTTTCACCTTGGGCCTTTGACCTGCTGGTAACCGTGGGCGGCTTGCTTGCCTCAAACCCTTTTCCCAGTATTTTACTGGCAGCAGATTTTATATAAACCCCTGCTGTATGCATAATATACATTTCAATTTTCTAACCTCTTATTGCTCATCTGTAATCAATTTTAAAAAGTGAAGTGTTTGTTCCTTTCAGAGCCTAACCTCTAATATATGGCTGACATATTCACATTTGTTAAAATAGAGATAATATTGAAACAGGGATTTTCTTATAAATGTTCCACTGCAAGCTGGCCAACCACTTTCTATTATTTCCCACAGTGGCTGCAAGGTGAAACAGCTACAGAGACCCAAAATACTTGGGTAGTCCGTGGCCTAAATGTTAGGAATAGTGCTTGTAACCGGAGGGTTGCCGGTTCGAATCCTATGACTGAAGTACCATTGAGCAAGGCACCTAACCCCCCCAAGCTGCTCCTCGAGTGCACCGAAATAGCTATACCCACTGCTCCCTGCATGGTGTGTTCACTTGTGTGTAAAAAAGTAAATAGGTAATAAAAGGTAATAAAATCATAAAATCTTATTTCCATAACGAGAAACGTGCTGCAGCTTCAGAAATGATGCCAATTCAAAAGCACATGTGAAAATAAAGAAATACACAAATGGAAATGTGCAGCAAATGAAAAACCAAAACAAACACATTAACTGCAAAGATGATGCTGCAAAAGGCAACAATGCAAAATCAAACACATAGACGCAGACACACACACACACACACACACACACACACACACACACACAGAATTGAGGGGCAGCCAAAATGTCCTCACTTCTCAAAATGTCCTCACTTTATTGGTTAAAAACTTCTTCTGGTCCTCATTATGTAGAAAATACAAGAACATGCATGCACACATGCATGTTATATTTCCATCGCTTTAGAGGATAATACACTGATGTCTCTACCCTAACATGTAATGATTTACATTATGGGGACTTGTTTTTTGTCCCTTTATGGAGTGAAGTCGTCAATATGACTGTGTAATCATATTTGTCTCCACAATATGAGTAATACATCACTAAACACACACACACACACACACACACACACACACACACACACACAAGCACACACACACACACACCAAAAACAAACACAACAGAAACATTCTGTATATCCAGATATCAAAACAGCTGTGAACCAAATTAGTCATGCATGAGTCATTCTCTGGTGGCCAGTGAACAACAACAACAACAACAACAACAACAACAACAACAACTGTAAGCTGTCTTCTCATCACTTCTCTTCATGAACATACTGTATATGTTTTGGCTTTCTGGTTTTGTCATTTGCAGCACGTTTCTGTGTTCGTGCCTTTTAGCCGGCATCGTTTCTGAAGCTGCGGCACAATTCTCCTAAAGGAAATGTTTTTGTCCTTCGTAGGACGTCTGTCCTTGCCAGCCACTGTAGTTTTTAATAACAAAAGAGGAAAAAAAAGAGGTATACTGTTTGTCTAGAGATATTAAGAGGACCTCTGCTCTCCTACCTCTAAGTAGACGACCCAGGGCATCACCAGCGTGGCCACCAGAAGGTCGGCGACAGCCAGGCTGACGATCAGGTAGTTGGTGGTGGTCTGCAGGGCCTTTTCTCTGGACACAGCCATGCACACCAGCACGTTGCCGAAGACGATGACGAAGATGAGCAGAGTGAGCAGCATGGCATAGTAGTTGTAAGGGTGCTTCTGCTCTTGAAGTGTTTGGTTGACGCTCCATGTTCCATTATCATTAAAACTGTCATTGTAGGCATACTGGGTTAAGACATCCATTAGCTGTGAGTGACGAAGGCCAAGAACGGGCCCTGCAGAACATGCAGACACACAGAGAGAGAAAACATCTTTATTACAGCAACAATTTATGAAGAAAAACACAAAAAGTTTTTAAAGGATAATCTGTATTCCTGCAGTGATTGCTTTGCAGAAGCAATTTGTCTATTAATCTCTTAAACCCTGCTGCACACAGTAATGGGTGCTTCTTTATTTTAAATGTAGTGGAGATTGCAAATGTGTATAAAATGATGTAGAAGACGTTTACCACATTTCCATCTGATAAAACCCAAAGCCATAAAAACCCTTGAATAAACTTAAGAAGGAAAAATCAAGACTTAATGAAATTCATTTAGGGAACTGGCAAAAATCCAAATGCATCCTGCCGCTGCTGGCGAGTGGCCTTGTACATAAAACTGCTTCAAGTGAAGTCTGCATTCACCAGAACATGTTGGGTTATTAAAGTTATGTATTTCCCCCAGTGCAAAACATTATTTTTTTTACAGCTACTGAAAAAGTTATAACACAGCATAGAATATTAAAAAGCAGGTGAATGTGTTTTTCTTTTCATTCTTTTTGTTATAAACGAAGGCGTGAGAAGGAAACGATACTGTGAACCTTTTTGTATTCAAACACTTGCTTTTTATATTCAGTGTTTCACATTAAAGTGTGTATCCTTGGGGTCAGAATCCTTTCTCTGACTCACAACATTTAACATTTACATTTACATTTAGTCATTTGCATGCAATAAGAGCTATTAGTGCATCAATAAGTGCTAGTGACAATTCTTTGAGGAGTAGAATTATCGTGTGGTCTAGGAGAGAAGATGCTCTCTGAAGAGATGGGTCTTCAGGAGTTTTTTAAACGTAGAGAGGGACGCCCAGAAACAGTTATTTCATATTTTTTAAACTTGTATTATTTACATCCAAAATCTGTGTATATGTAGTGCTTGTAGAGGAGGACACAATATTGCTAAATAGCGCGACATGCGGTCAAAAACTCCACAGGGTACCTTTTGTTGAGTATCACCAACAGGTTTGCATCTGAAAACGGCAATTAGCGCTTCCAACATACCGGATGTTTTTTTTTAGAAAAAACATCTTCTTTTGACAGACACATCACCATGAAATCTGGAGACCCTAATTAGCTGTATTGTGCTGGAAAACACACACCATTAGAGCTTTTGTTTTAAGTGTTAACCACACATTCACTATCTACATCTATTTGAACAGACTGGAAACGCAAAAATGGAAAATGCTTTTTCAATTCTCATTGCTTGGCTTGCATTATCAGACAAAAAAACAACAACTAATAAATAAATGTATGCGCCTTGCCAATGTGTCACAAATCAGTCACGGTGCATCATTATGTACCATTACTGTTAATCCTTTAAGGACCTTGTGACAGTCGGTCCAACAGTGTAACACGTTATATTTAGCTGCGTTATATTGCAAATGAGTTTCTCATCACTGCTGCAATCAATCTGCAATTTTGCTACATCACATATACTTTAAAGTGTGACTACAGCCTGATTTTCCTGGATTATGAGTATTTGATGTCTGTTTACTTTGATTGCGTCATTTTTTTATTTTTTTATTTATTACAATGACACCAATCTTCAGTGTTTATCTAAATCACTGAGTAGATTTCACACTATAAACCATCCGGCTCGCTGATTTGCTTTTGTACTGTGATGCCATGAAAACTACGATGTTGCAAAATTTAATGAAGGTGTACGGCTCATCTTTTTAGGCTAATTTCAGAAATACACAGACACATCTTATTTTACCAAACCCCTAGCAGTGCAGTTCCCTCATACCTAGATTAATGTTGATGTCATCCCCCACTCTCCCAGCTCCGTTTTCACTCCCTCCCTCCCTCCCTCCCTCCCTCGTGCTCACTCACACCGTAATTGGTTCTCAAGCCTTTCAGGCTGCAGCTCCCGCTGACTAGAATCTGCTTCACATCCTCATCTACATCAAACTACTTTTATCGCTGCACCTAATTCCATTTTCACAACTCAACAATTATTTTCCTTCACTTGTTTTTGTTTCTGTAGAAGGTTTTTTTTGTTGCCTTTGTGATTCTACCTTGTTGTTATTACAGTTATCTGTCACAGTTACATCCTGCCTCTAGCGAAAGGCAGTAGTGTGGAAATCTGGTATTTGGATACATTCTGCGTCCAAAATGTGTCCATAGTTGATGACATATACAACTTTAAAGCCCTGAACATTTTCAGTAGATAACAAACTTGTTGCCAATATGTACAATGATATAATAATAATAAAAAATATGATGTTAACCCATAAGAACCCAGACCCAGTTATCCTTAAAGGAAAGTTATGGGGGATATACCACCATTTCTGATGTGTTTTCAAAAACCCTATCCCTAAATGTCAAAGATCTGTGATGTGACCATAGACTGTATAAAATAGGATGTGACATAAACATTACATTGGGCGCTTATAGTATTTATGTTTATAATATTTATGTTTATAATATTTCGTATTTTAAAATTAAAAAAAACTAGACACAAATTTGCCTTTTTCTCTGCATCTCCACAAAATCTATCAAAATTGTGATATTATTAGTTCTGTTTAACAACAAATTATTTTTTAGATTTGTTTTAAAGTAGCATAATAATAATAATAAATCGATAATAAATAAATACAAATAACCATGTGTCTTTTTGTTTATCAAAATTGTGGCTTTAATTTGTTCAGGAAATATGGTCAAAACAAGTTAAATGCAATACAGGACACCCTATTAACGGATTAGAATTGGTAACAAAAAATAGAAGATTTAACGTGTTTGTTACACGGGTGTCACCATGGGTTCTTATGGGTTAAAAGGCATACTATAGAGAAATTTCCACCTCCTGTTTGAAAACACAGCATTCAAACTTGGAAGAGAGAGAGAACATCAGATTTAAACCTAATTAGCCTGCATGTGACATAGGAATAGGAGTCAAATCTCAGCGGCTTGTTGAATCTCATGTTTTCTGATCAAGGCACCCTCTAAAAAACTGACCGGGTTGTCTTATTTCACAGTTTGTGATCTGGTAGGCAGATACCGAAAATGTGAATTTTTCATAACATGTCCCCTTCAAAATGTTCTGATTTAACTCAAAATTCATTGATCCCCAAGGGGTTGCAGGGAAATCATGAAAAGGCTCAATACAAGATTCTTTCTGCAGCATGCCGCACGATTAAAGGATGAGTTCACCGTTTCTGTGTGTGTTTTATCTCAGCACTGCACTCACATGCCTATTGAAAAAGCTTTTGGCTGCTGTAATCATCCATCCTCTTTAGGCAATGAAGAGATTGCTTCCCAACATTACACCAATGAAAAAGAAAGATGGGGAACAAAATCTGTGTAAAAATGCAACCCTCTCTTCAACCGAAGCTAATATTCATCAGACAACAGTTATTATGACTGTCTATAAAAAACACAGAGGGGGTTTTGTACTACAAGGGCTGTAACTTTGGTAGATATCCTCATTACTGTATATGGCTGAGACTGATAAATCCTCATAAGCTATTATTAGCTGTACCGCAAAATCCATTTCTATATAGACCAAGGAGCCCTCCGTCTCTCTGCAGATATTTAGGAAAGGAGGATGAATAATAGCAACAGAAAGTAATGGTTTCAATCTAAATATAGGCGTACAGTATAAGTATTAGGATGGAAATGTGAACTTCAAATGTGGTATTGCTATGAATTGTTTTCTTTCTTTCAAACCTTTTTTGTCTTATATCTACAGATTACATTACCCAGGGCAACATGATATGGCGCACACATTCAGGCTATTTTTAGCAAACGTGTCATGTGAAGCCATGGTCTTTCCTGACAGTGGTTTTCTTCATGGGTGTTTTTATTTTATTTTACCATGGATGTCTGAAACACGCTCAATACAGCTTTCTGTCACCTCCTTGAACTTAATATGAAACTCTTGAACAGAGTTATGGAGCAATGCATATTTTTTTACATATATAACATTCGCTTAACTGTTGACTTGTCAAGGCCAAATTCTTTGAAGATGCTTTTGTGTAACCTTCTTCGGCCTTACATCAGCGCAAAGTGTTCTTACTCAGTCCTTGAAAATCTCTGTTGATTCTGAAGGACCTCAAGGATTTTCAGAACACGTTTCACCTGCAAAGGACAGACTCTCTTAGCAATGTGTGAATTTTTTAATGGGGTCGGGTAGAGTCTAACCTATAATATGTCTGAATGTCACCGCACTGATTAGATTACCTTACACTTTCCAAAAAGGTTTGCACACGTGTTCTAGCCTTGAATGTGAATGTTTAGACCTGAAAAACAAATTATATTGAATGTGTTGTAGTTCAAGCTGGCAACCATAATGGAAATGGAAAGTTATTTAGCTTTGGATGTGTCAGAGGGAACTATGTTGTGTCGATATTTTGTGTGCAAGCATTTATGTGAGCGATACAGAGTGCAGCAAAGACTGAGCATCCAGCATTTTTGAGCCCAGTAGAGAGCTAAATTAATAAGAAAAGTTACCAGAGGAGGGCAGAGGAAAGCCTCAGTGCCGGGAGAAGAAGGATTTAGAGAGAAGAAAGAGAGGCTGTGGGTGAAGGAAGAGTGCTCCTGTTAGGATGTGTAAGCATTGCTCTGGGGCACCAGTCTGTGTGTGTACCCTGCAGATGCCCTGTGCTGTCTAATCTTATTTATTTGCCCGCTCTACTTCCTTACTTACAGTACGTGAGACTGTTCTCACTGCTGGCCCAATAGCTGGTGCTCGCTTATAAAGACAAACCTGTGCTCTCTCCCTGCTGCTGCCTTCAATATCTCCCATTCTTTAAATGACTCCTCTTTGACCTTTTACCTGATTATGATAATATCCTTCTCCACAGGTAAGTCAGAGGTCAGGGTCAATAGCAGTCTCTTGTGTGAAGAATGTTAACAGAATGGAAAGCTGCCGAATATTAAAACATGAACTGGTGTCGCTTATTGAAATGCAGTGTCAGTGTGGCAATCATCTAATAGGCAGCTGCACCTTTGAGCATATTAATGATCAAGGAGAGGACGTAAGGGCTAAGAATTTATTTTTAAGGTGTCATACACAATTTTAGGAAATCCAAATGTAGAATAGAAATTACAGTGGGTTGAGGAAAGAAAAGCGCACATCAAAAGGGCGTAACATTGGTTACTAAAACCTCAACACAAAAATACTCAGCAGAAAACACACAACATCCACTACTCAAGAAATACTCATCCATGTGCACCACGTTCACAAATGCATCCTCTGTTTATTTGGACAGTGCACATTTATTTCCTCTACATTTACTTTGCATTGAATAATTCTTATTGTGCAAATAAACCTCAATTGTCTTTATCTGTTATTAAACTCTTTTGTGGAAGCTATTTTTTAGAACATGTTTAACAAATTAAGTGTTTTTTAATGGATTGGGACAAAAGCAGTCATTTTTAAAGGGTGGTGTCCCCTGTTTCCTGATTGTAAATGACAGCTGTACATTTACATTTACATTTACATTTAGTCATTTAGCAGACGCTTTTATCCAAAGCCACTTACAGGAAGAATAAAAAAAAACAATCAAGGTATAGTGCAATAAGAGCTATTAGTGCATCAATAAGTGCTAGTGACAATTCTTTGAGGAGTAGAATTATCGTGTGGTGCTAGGAGCTGTACTCATACTTTTCTACATGTGGTTACAACCCAACACTAATGCAGATATTTCATTCTGTTGCAAAGGCATCTACAATCCAGAAGGAACTGCTAATGCTAACCCCAGCTGCCCACCCAGAAACACTGTCGATTGTAATAGTTCATGGCATCTGGCCAAGCCAGAGGCTCAACGGTGGACTGAACACAAGTCTCTGTTGGCAAGATTTTTTTTTTCTTGTGACCTGGGCACTCAATGCATTTTGTTTTCCTTTCAATATTTAATATTTGCAACAAGCAGACCACCCTGCCCTGGGCGCTGCGCTGTATTATTTACAGTGCTTATGCAAATATACATAAATGATTTGGTCCGACCCGATTGATTGCCAAGAAGCCAGCCTGTGTTTGTGACAGATCTCACAGTGCTGTTGATTCTATTTCTGTGACTGGTAAAGCAAATGGATCATGTTGTGACTAAAATAAGCACTGAATCAGCAGTCTCATTCTCCCCTATTGAATCAGAAAAATGTACAGGTTCCATCGGGGCAAACAATTGTGTTCAGTGCCTTTCTTCTGAACCATTCTTTAGAAATGATCAGATGTCCTGGGGAGGAAATGGATAAGCAACACAATCATGACATACCAACAAAGAAAAAGCATTCCCAACACAGTCTGGTTCTCTCTTGTAATGTGTGGTAAAATGATGTGAGGTTTATATCGATAGATGTTGCTGCAGCTTAGCCGTCAGTTGTGGAGTTCCCCAGGGTAGTGTGCAGGGTCCTCTGCTGTGAAATTCACATGCTCTAATTTGTTTATGTTTGTGTGATTCATGATAAAGCTATTTTAGAGTCACACAAGCACAAAGATTTGCTACCGGAAACACAAGTTGATGGGTGGTGACTGTATTCTTGCCCGGTGAAAGGGCTTCGAATAACTGCCAGCATCTAAACTTTTCATTCAAAGTTCTAATGAATGGCTCTTGGACTGGTTGGATAAAGCAGCTGAACTTTTTTTTGCAATTGGGATAGAAGTTGGGAATGTCACCAAATTGTTTCAGAGCCAGAATCCGTACAAACATAGTAACAATGTTCAAAGCTTCTGTGCTTCTGAGACAAATGAACTGAGTGAAAAAATAGTTATGGAACAAAAAAACTCGACAGAACAGACAGCATGCACTTGAAGGCATTCCTTCTAAATTTACTCATTACAAATGTACAACAAACAAGATTTTACCATCCACAAAATAAACACCAAGTAAGCTGCTTCTTGATACTTCCACCACAGCTTCCATGACCAAGACATGGAGCCGATTTAAGACAAATCATCCGATATCAGAAATTTACCTCAAGTTGGTTTTACTATCCGTGCAGCAAACAAGCCCTCTACCCAGACAGACAGACAATACAAAATGGAAAATCAAGATTATTATGAACTATAGATAGATTGTAAACATAGAAGAATATGGATCTGGGAAGAAACAAACAGGACCTGAGTCACACAACCTCCTTTTCCACCATGGAGACCTGGAAGAGGACAGACTACACAAACACCAGAGGCAAAGCTCAACCACAACATTCACACAGATGGGAGAATGAGAGCAAACACACAGAGGAGAGAGAAAGAGAGAGAGGAGGATAAAATGCACACAAGGGAGAGAGAGACACACAATAGGAGAGGCTGAATCTCCTGGAGGATGAAGATCAAGATTTAAAACATCAGGAGTGACACTGACTGCCAGGGGAGAGAGTGACGTCCCAGGACAGCTGACGGTCGAGCACAGAGATATGAAAAGACAGAACAAGGAGAAACTAGGGTGAGAGAGAGGGAGAGAGAGAGAGAGAGAGACAGAGAGATAGGTACACAGCTTGAATGCTCATTTTCTGGTGGTACAAATAACAAAAAGAGGCTTAAGCCCCTTTCACAGATACAGTCCATCCCTGAAACCTTCAGGAACAGAGTTGACATTATGCACCTACTTGAAGCTTGTGGATATCACGACGTATCAGCAGTGATTTAATTCCAATTGAGAGATTAAGCCACTGATGGCTTCTATCCGACTACAGTACAGGTGCATCTCAATACATTAGAGAATCATGGAAAAGTCCATTTCCAGTAGTTCAAGTCAAATAGCCCCAACCAAGTATTGAGTGCATATAGATGGACATACTTTTCAGAAGCCAACATTTCCATATTAAACGTGCTTTTTAAAATTGCTCTTTTGTAATATTCAGGCGGCAATCTCCGTGTCTGAGCATGGAGGCCAACCAGGAAGTGCCTTAAGCCTGCAATCCACCGAGAATTCCAGTAGGGGGCGCTAAGTTTGGCTGCAAAAAAAATCTGCCCATTCATTTCAGTGCAAAACTTGAAAACTTCTCACTTGGTTTATTACCTCAGAATTTTTTTTCAGGACAACACTATGGTCTCAATCGCTAGTAAAAAAATCATCTTCAAGACAATTTGATGTCAATAGTTCTAATAATGGCCCCATTTAGAAGAAAATAGAAGATAAAGAATCGTATGATTTGGGGCGTGGCTATAGGTCACTGACAAGGCGAGCCGTCACCAGGAGAGAAGCAGAGCAATGCGTATCCACGGCAACGTGTCAATAAAGTTATATATAACGTTATATAGATAGAAAAGAGGATGTTTACCGATTTGGTCTCATAACTTTGACCCTTTCACTGTATTTTCACTTAATAATGGTTGAAATATGTGGGCAGTCTCACCCCTTCCGCTACATGGTGACTGTTGAGGGTGAGAAGTGTCCCACGCTCAACTTTTTAAATCTTTTATGTGCAACAGTCAGGTTCTCTTGGTGCACTGCATTTTTCCGTACTGTCAGCGTGAACGCACTTCATTCACTCAAAAATCCTTCCTTCGCTCCAGTCATAACTGCTAAGGCCACTGGAGGTTGTCGCCTAACAATAAATGTAAATATGGGTCAAATAAGCTGCTTGTGTAAACAACCTCTGGGATCATTTCTTTGGTGGGGGATTGGCTTGATCTTTCAGGTAAGTAAGACTTAAGCCTCACAGGATCCAGACCAGAGATGCCAAATTGATTTCCTTGTCACTCTAGGAGTATATACAGTGATCTATTGTGTAAATGTCACGCTGAGATCCAGATGCAAGGAGGTGGAAGATCATTCACCACTTTAATAAGTTCAGTTTCAGTGACGGGACAGGTCCTAAAAGCACATTTAAAAGGTTCCTAGCAGTGTTAAATATAGTATGTGGGCAGAAAGATGCTTAGAAATAAACTCTTGAAAGAATGGAAGATTAGAGAGTGGTTGATAATTATTCAGAGACCCTGATCGAGGTGTAGTAGGGTTTAACTGCAGCTGTCTTGAAGCTAGCGGGGATGAGACAAGTTGACAATATTGAGCATTGTAGGTTCCAAGAATTGCCAGAAATCTTTAAAAAGTTGAGCTGGTAGGGGGTTGAGAAGTCAGGTACCAAGTTTAGAAGCCGACAACAGCTTAGACAAAACAGATGGTCTCTGTTCTAACACATTCTAAGACTTTCTGGGAAGATATGAGTATCGCACTACTGATTCTGCAGTCTTAGTCTTATTTCTTATTTTGCATCCGATCTAATTTATTGTTCTGCAGAACAAAATCACAAGCTGTAAGGGTGATCTAACAGATGGCTGCTTTTGAGTAAGTTTGGCTATAGTGTCAAAAAGAAATGCATTGCGGTTGTTACTGATAAAGCGAGAGAAATATGCTGCCTTAGCCACAGACAGAATACGTTTGTATCAACAAAAAATTGTGCCAAGAGGAAGTAAAACTTCCAGTTGTACAATTTGTGTTCTACTCTCCTCTATGCCTGCTTAAAATCAGGATGTAGACCTTCTTGACCATCTTGTTTTAGAAGAAAGGGGTGCGACTGAATCAAGTTGATAAAAAAGGACAGTGCTTAAGCCACTAATACAATTTTAAACAAAGGCCTGTCACTGCAGTAAAAAGGAGCCGGGACCAAAGGCAATTTCTCACCAAGCACAGTTAAACCTGACGGACCAATGTGGCAACTGATAAGTGCATCAACAACATTACAAGGACAGGTCAGCTTCCTTTTCTAATTTAATAAAGTGATCATAGATGTGACAGTCAGAGCAGAAATCTCTATAAAACATGATGCAATCAAGACAGCTGAAGTGAGAAGATTAATGCACAAACCATAAAACCAGAAGTGCCAGAAAAGGCTGAATGTGTAACAAGATATGGGCTTAATTCAATTTCTTTTACAAAAAGATTGTGCATAATTGGCTTCGTCTTTTATATAGTTGGGGGCGTGTTGAATGACACTGATGCATCCTTCAGTTAGAGTGACTTCCACCACACAACGGTAGGACACTATGTTGATCAAAGACCTGCTATATAAGCACTTGGGCTTATGAGATAATAACAATAAGATTTGATGGATATCAGTAATATCCACAATGAACAAAGGTCAGACTTTCACCCAGGAGGACGGGTTTGTGTCCCAGGTAAAACACAAAAGTAAACAATGTGATTTAAACATCACTGAACTTTATGTGCCTCACCTTTCATGTAACTATGTCACTTACGTGACTCAAGTCACCCTCGTAACTACTTCACTTCCAGCATTCATGTTCATTTATTTACTGTCTTTTAAAACGGCTTAACAGGAAGTTTTTTGCCCTAAACCGAGGTTGGTGGTTTTGTAACCTTTATAGGTCACTTTATACAATGAAGTCAGCTTTTCCCCCTTCCAAGAACTGCCAGTGACGTAAACTACAGCTCACAGCCTCAATGGATCCCATTTCAGAAAGTACCAGACATGTTGAGGTATAGAAAACTCGTTAGCCACTTTTGAACTACTTTGAGAGGGCGCAGACGGAAGGTTTACAGGTACAATGCCAGAGCTGCTGAAGCAATTCAGAACCTTTTAAGAGCAGGATGAGTAATTTTCTTTGAGTGCACCAGAGCAACGAAGCGAAATAAACTCTCTCATGTAATTACAAAGGTGCCACATCTGGACTTGAAGGCAACTTTTTTTAATCAAGCGATAGTTTTATAAAACGATGTTGTTCACCTGAGTCATTCTTGTATTTTTTTTTAAAAAAAGGAAAAAGAAAGAGAAAAATTGTTTATTTTAAGGTGAAGTGGAGTCAAAAGAGTTCATCCTGCCCTGTTTCACATGGGTGAAATGTAATGATACACAATTTAGAAAGTGAAAAATAACCATGTGAATGTAGTCATTCTACAAAAGGTTTGCCTTCTCACAGCACAAATTGGCCTTTCCATATCTGCAAAGGTTTATCTGTTGCTGATCAATACCAGTTTCTCTGTAATTATTTTCGAGGTGCGGAGCTTTTCTGCTTTGAAAAAATGCCTTTCACTCTGTGCTTTCAAACAAACGTATGCACTTTGAGATTCTCAAACAAAGAAGACAGGCTAAAAACAAAGAAATGGTGTCACAACACACATTATTTTTGTAGTCCCTTATGCTGTATTTTTTTCTTTGAAGCTCCTCAGTAATTAGCTATCATTCTCGCTGCTTTTGTGAAAATGTGACTCTTGAATTTGTGTCTATTGTTTTAGTCGGGACTATTTGCGGTGACAGTAAGCAGCGCCAGTCAGCTGTCAGCGCTGCTGCAACGCTCCACTATCCTCTCAGCTCAGAAGCCACTGTGTGTCGTACAGTGTGTAAATAAGAATGGCAGTCAATAAGCTGCGGTAGGAAAAACTCTAACCTGCAACCTCGGATACATAAAATGACCAGGATGCATTTGGGAGCTTTAACTTCAAAGTGGAGTTTACACAGATAGAAAGTAAAGTAGCCCAGTGGGTGTTCTCTGCATCCTAATAAACAAACCTGGCAACCGGCAAAGTAAACAGAGTGTGAAAGCAATGCTAAAAATGGACTATTATAGCTGAAATTATGTGAAAATTGTTGCACCAGTTGCATCAGTCATTTGATGTGAAATGCCCTTGTAAGTGTGTGTATTATTGTTATTTTGGCTTGAGCTGTTGGACCTTTTTCAGGGCGTTTGTGTGTATGTGTGTGTTTGAGCTGCCAGTAAACTGAAAAACTGAGTCATAAAATATGAAACACAATCTAACATATAATATACCGCAATCGGCTCAAATAACAGTTTACCTTTATGTTCCCCAACACCCCAAAGTTGGAGGACACATAGAAAAGCCCATAAATGCACTCATTAACATGTTACAAATCCTGTTTATATGTGTGCAAACAGTATTCTACATCATGTGTTTAAGCGTTATTGCAGCATCCACTTTAAATCCAATTCAGATGCAGCTTTATCCATTGATTTTTTTTCCTTGGTCTAGTTGACAAATGGATGGAAAGGTTGAACATTTGGTTAATACTCTCTTAGACAAAGCAACACTGCAGGCCAGACTTTTTCTTTGATACAGTATAATAAAGTTACAAAATACCCTGCTGCTGCAAAAGCCCCATGAGAATATTTAGAATGATGCAAAGTTTATGGTCATAAAAAGGGCAATCTGGGCTACAAGCATTATTAAAGCTTGTGCAGATAATCCGTCTGAAAAAGCTGAAGGAAATTATTGCAATAATATTTTGTAGAACATTTTATAAACTAACACCGGTGAGTAGTATTATACTATAGAAAGTACACTGTGGGTAGATGATAAAATCTATTTCTAAGAGAAAGTATATGAAATACAAAATGTTGTGGCCGCACAGTTTGTTTGCTGTCTCACTCAACTTAAGAAAAAATGATCAATCAACTTTATTAGTGTGTGTAGAGTAGACATACAGATCCAAGACATGCTTAACCTACAGCTCAAGACTTGAAGCAGGGTTAAATTAGACTTAAGGATTTGGGGATAGACTTAAAAAGGATGTATAATAAGCCATTATGAACATGACAACTGAGCTATATCAAAAGCTCCTCAACAAATGAGTAAGCCAGTAAGAGTTGTCTGTAAAAAAAAAAGTTTGCAAATGTTTGCAATACCCAGCTTGAAATATTAGTAGCTAACTATTATGTGGAGGTAATGGTTATGTTACAAGAAGTCTGGGACTGGAACATCAAGTGTGTGAAGGCTGGTGCAGGATGCTACCATGTCACAGTTTAGGTGATCATTAGTGTCTGTCCTGCTCTCCGTTAGACATTGGGAAGCTGACTACAGCAACCTCAGCCAAAACTTTACCTGAGATAACATTACACAAGTCACATTCAGTGACCGTCACAAACTGGCTCAGGGAATGTGACAAGGAGGGAGTCTATGTAAGGTTATACTTAAAAACATAATTTATTGAACTAAGTAGAATGGGTAGAGCAGCACTGAAAGCAGTGTGTGGACGTTCCATGCAGAGTTGATGCCAGCTGTATGCTGCGCAAGACAGATTGAACACATGGACCAGCTTTGATTAAGCTCACCTGGGCCCTCCAGGCTCAGGGGAGCTTAATCAAGTCAATGACCCTCCCTTGTCAGCCTGCTGCCTGCTGAGTCCAGCCTGGACAGCCTCCGAGATGGTCCACCACGTGGGCTGTGTTTAAGGTGCAGCATGAAAATAGGAAATCAAATTATCTAAATGCTAAGGAAAGCTGCCCCAGTGCTTCATTTATCTCATTTAGCAGCTTTTACAAAGGGAAATCAATCATTAAAAGCAAAGCACCATTCAGCTGCTAAAAAAAACCCCAATATGCATACACTGCAAAAAAGCCAACTTGTATTTTTTGGCCTAAAACAGTGATTTAATTTGGTAAAACTTGGAAATATAAATTACTGACATTTAGGGCAATAATGTAAGTTAGTACAACAAAGGAAGCCAGTTGTCTGCTCAAAAACAAGTTTGTGAGTTGTTGTTACTTATATCTTAAGTTGGGGTTCACAACAAGGGACAATAGTTCTGATAACTCTTATTTCTTTGTTGTGAAATTTGGTCATTAGCGAAAGCTAGCGGCTAACTGATGCTAGCGGCTAACTGATGCTAGCGGCACTGCTTGTTACAGCTACAAGAGTAGCCATTAGCGTATCAATGCTAACTCAAAATTGTGGTCACAACATTAGCTGACATTTCATAGCGGATTTACAATTGTGCCAGAGAAATTCAGAGTTAAGCAAACTCAAAAACAAAACTTAAAACATTTAGTTTAATTGTCTAACTTAAAATTTTGTCGAAGTTTGTTGCCTTGAAATTTTGAGTTCACCCAACTTTTCTTTTTTTTTGCAGTGTATCTTGCACAAGTTTAACCATTTTTTATAATATTAATTCCATATAATCATATTAGAGTGATTGACAGGAGGGTGAGGAAGATCAACCATTCTGAAGTGACCGTTTGTTTAATATTTGTGGCTGGTATATTCTTTTTTATTTTATTTTTTTAATTTAAAGTAAATTTTTTTATTGTTAATGAAAATTTTTTGACTATTCAACAGCAACACCAGCCTTTACCAAGTGTTTCTATTACATACAAACATACTTTGATATGAACAGTGACCTAAACTTTCAACAACACCTTCTTACATCTTCTTAAAAGATGTAGGGTGCTTCACTTTTTCCAACCTTAAAAGATCCAAATCTTTCACCCAACAGTCTTGATTCCAGGGAAATAATTTAAAGATCAGAATTGCAACTAGTGAAGAGAAGCTAGTGACTTAGGAAGTAAATATGGTGCTTACGAGTGCATTGGGTGAGACAGTTTCTGAATCCTTGTGATCGGTATCCGAAAGTGTCAAACAATACCCACCTCATCTTGCAGATCCACTTCTTTGCAGTAAATGAGATTCTAAAGTACACATCAAACTGTGGAGCACCAGAGCTCATCACAAGTGCCTTAAGACCTGCAGCTAGACAAAGCAAACTCACAATGCTCAGTCTTCAAACTTCCAACTGCTAAATAGACAAAGATGGAGTTACCAAGTAGGCTAAGAGCAAACAAAAGCAGCATACCCAAAGGCACTAGCCAATCAAATGATAACAGGAAACCAAGCTCACACAAAGAGGCATGCATGAGCTTTACCACCCAAGACCAAAGCTGCTTGAATTCAAGACAGCAACTTAAGGCAAATTAATGAGAATGTTGTAAAGACTTACAGAATCACAAGGCAGAGAGGTTCAGAACCAGCAGCTTACAGGTTTTAGTTTCCAGGTTTTCATGTAACATATTGGAGACTACAGACGCTATGAAGCAATTTGGACACATGGCAACTTGGACAGAATGGTACCAAGCGGGCAAAAGAGGCTGGTTTAGAAACTGCAGAGATGATGAGGAACAGGGGAATGAGGTGAATGCAGGCCAGAGGGGAGTGGCAGTGTCTGGGATGAAATGGGGCAAGTGTGAGGGCATCTGGTGGACAGGTGAAGAATCACACTGAAGGGGCATGAGAGAAAAAAAGATATGCAGCTTAAGAGAGAGACAGCTTGAATATGCATAACTGAATGCTGCAACGACTGCATTGTCACTTCCCAGAATGGAATTTATAACAGTGACAGTAGTCTGTCAATCATGTAGCAATGCCCTAAAGTAGTGATTCCCAACCTGGGGGGCCCGACCCCCCCAGGGGGGCGCCAAAGATCCACGGGGGGGTCGCAAAGCCCTCTTGATTTTAAGGGATGTAATAAATCTAATGTGTTAAATATAGATGAGTCAGCATTTAATTCATTAGTGGGACAAAAACAACTAAATAAGGGCTACATTAAATGTATGCAGTATACACAGGTAACCTCACCTAGCGGTAACCTCACCTAGCGGTAACCTCGCCTAGCGGTAACCTCGCCTAGTGGTAACCTCACCTAGCGGTAACCTCACCTAGCAGCAGAAACACAGAGCTAATGGAAAAATGGCGAAGCATCAGGGAGACGAAAATGCTGAATATCTCAAAAAGAAAAAGAAAGGGTACCATGAAAGTCACATTAAGTTCGGCTTCATAGAAGCAACGGACAATGGGGGGGTCGCCAAAGTTTACAATGGTAAAAATGTGGGTCCCTCAAGAAAAAGGTTGGGAACCACTGCCCTAAAGCATATCCAGCTATATATTCCTTTTTTCTATTTCGGTCTAAATTGGATCAAATGTTACAAAAAATGTTGCATTAAAGAAGACTTGAAATTAGAGACCATTAAATCATCAGGGAAAGGAGGTGATAAATCATGCAAGAAGTAGTGTCATTTTCTTATTGACTGTTAAACAATTTGACTTATTTTTGCTACCAGTGGAGTCGCCCCCCGCTGGCCATTAGAAAGAATGCAGGTTTAAGGCACTTCTGCATTGGCTTCACTATTCAGACTGTACAGATTACACAGCTGATATTATTAAGTTAAAACATAAATACAAAGCTAATTATCACGAGGATAAGATCGTTCAGCTGTATGAAATCACTGGCAGCCAGTCCTTAAACTGATGGATTACAATGCATAAATATATTTACACCCTCATTATAGAGGCAGTGATTTAAGAACTTGGAGTAAATAATCAATTTGTGTGCAATGAAGCTCTATTACTTTGGACATGCCCTCTTGTTATTTTCACATACACAACACAACCAGTATAAAGGAAAGACACACTGAGATATATTATAGGGAGTCTAAATGCTCATATCCATGTGAAGGTTTTATATTATTAAACAGAGGGATTAAGAGCAGCTTCAGTGTATCCATCTCTCATCATTAAAGAGGTTAAATAGTGCTCCGGCCCACCAGGTGACCTCTGAATTGAGAGCAGTTGACCTGTCCTGAATATAATCCTTAAATAGCCTGACCTCACTTGCTACCCACAATGCCTCAGTCTCACATCCAACCGTATCCTCTTATTCCCAGGTGACCCCGGCACTGATCTATGAAAGCAGGAGGCATTATCTGACTATCCTGGATTTCCACAATAGTGACAAGGCTTTTCTCTGCAGACTGGTGTGCTCCCTGGCCTCAAACTGCCCAACAAAAACAGATAAGAAGCACAAGTGAGAGTGTTTGTCTTGCACCCAGTAACTACATGTCTTCCATGTATGCCTCCTTTTTTTTCTTTTATCAGATAAAGTAAAGAAATTTAATTCCGAGAGGAAATAGCCAGCGCTTGCAATATCTGACACAAAAATTCACAAAGCACTGACTAGGTTATTGAGATTGAATCTTGTGATTTGTAAAAAAATAAATAAAAAAAAGTCTATTACTAACTCTTATTATATTCTGAACACAATGAATATGGTGGTAGATTTTATAGCTGTTATTGCTTGAGATTATATCCAGCAAATTATGCTGCCGTTATTCTGTAATAATGGGGCACTCATAAAATAATTAGAAGGTACAATAATGTCATTCCCCAGTAATTATAAACACTAATTAAAAAATGTTTAACCGTAATTGCTTTGTAATTTCCCTATAAATACACATTCAGCTTCCCCCTGTAAGTATACTATTGTACCCCAAATTATTTATGTAGACAAAACTTATAACATTATTTCATCCTATTAAGGCTGCTTCGCACGTATCAACTGTTTTGTAATTGCATTTGAAATCTCCCATAACATTTTAAATGGTCTGTGAACTGGCATCAGACAGAGAAAAACTAATAATTACGCTTGTTCCTTGTTGCCGTAGAGTGCTAATCTCCTCCAATCATGCAGCAGCGATACAGTCATCAGTTTATTAAACCTTGCAATAAACCGCACTGTTAATCTTACAATAAGCCCCATTTAATCAGCTATTTGGTTGTATTGATTCACTGCAGTTCTAGAGCCCTGAAATTTGATTGTTTTTAGCCCTCAAACAAACAGAAACACACACTCCTGCGCAGACACAGTTCCACCTTGCACACACAAACAACACACACCACACATGCATGCAACAGAACAGAAACACACCATTTACGACAGCACCTTCATTACCCCTCTACAAAAAAGGCGATACATCCCATTAGTGTTGTTTTGCTCTCTTTTCTCCGTGTTCCTTCTATGTTCTTGGGAATATAAAATGAGTTCTAAATGTGAACCTAATGTTTCAAACAGTTTCAAAGAGCAATTAGTTGAAACTAAAACTAAACTAAAACTAGTAATGCAATCATATAGATCAAATTTGGCTGAATAATAAATTAGGGTTTCTTTTTTACTTAATTATGCCAATTTCACAACACATTTTTCTCATATCAGTGTGTAATAAGGGTAATAAGAAGGTGCAGTACAAATAGGGTTTTTTTTCTAATCCTCTGCACCTTTGCAACATTAAATCTATTCCTAATTCCCAGTATCAGCCTATGCAAATAGGAAGCAAAACCTCAAACTGATACCACTTGGTCAATACTGTCAAAGTGTTTGATTCTACCCCGCGATAGCCTCCATCCTAATTAGTTTTCTAGCTGCCACAGGCCCTTTTAGATACCAGGTCAAAATCGTTGATGCTGACAAAAGTCAATGACTATCTTGTGAATCCCCTTTCTCGTAAAATAGCTCCCTTTTGTTGCTGCATGAGTCAAGAGGCAACTCATCACAATTGTGGTTTCTAGAGGCTGGCTGTGTAGGTGGAAGCTGCTATGACTTTTACTGTGCTGAAAATAAACCTGCTCATTCAGAGTAGCAATTACAGTGTCATTATCTTGGCGTTGCAATTATGCCCCTTTTCTCTCTTGCACTGAAGTATTTCCTTGTAATATCCTTCTTATGTAAAGGTGCACTCAATGTGGCACCTTTCTGAGAAAGGGCAAAAAAATGGTTAACATGAAAAATGGAAAGATTTTGAATGATTTATAGGAAATGTAGACTGCATTTTCCTTTCTATATGTAACATAAAAAAGCACTCTTGCGGCCACAATCTGAGCTGCTCTTTCAGGGTTCACTATAACGAGCAGTTGAAGAGTTGCAGTTGATTGTTTGTTACGATGATTATGAAGCAAATCTATCTTTTGAAGCAGGGATGTAGCAGTATAGAAAGCAAGACTGAAAAACTGTGTCCACAGATGTCAAGTCGCAGGATTGTGAATTCAAAGGCTTCATGGCCACATTTTGGAAGCAAACACTGAGATTTTACAGGCTGACAGAGAGCTTGGGAGAAGCGGTAAGTAGAAATGGGGTGAACAACAGGTGGTGTTACCTGAGGCGCATTACTGTTAAATAAAAGCGACTATAACCTGGATATTGAACAATCAGCTGCGAGTCTCTGTCCATATTGTCTGCAGATGGAGTTCACATCCCTCTATCAGCTGCTGTGGACGTAGTGATTGATGCCGCCCACTCCATAACCTCGTAATCTCCCAACAGAATTAATACTGTAAAATGGACTGTAATTGTATGTCGTTTTTCTAGTCATATCAACCACTCAAAACGCTTTCATTATAGGAAAACGTGGAAATGTAGACCGTCATCACCGGGATCAAACCCCCGACCTTCTGACCTCTTTACTTTCTGAGCCACAGCTTTATCTGTCTTTTCATTCTACAGAGAGGATTCGCTTAACTCAAAATCCGTGGAATAGCCACGGAATCACTCAAATTTCCGTGAAACTGACACGGATTTCGCTACAATGCAAGTTAATGACAGTCATATCCCGTGGCTATTCCAACATACAAAGTGATTATGTACATTCAGTGAGTGAATATTTAGAAAATAAAACATATATTTCTCGCTAGAAATATAATCAAAATCCATTTTTATGCAGAAACTAAGTCAAAATATAGATTTTTTCATCAAAAATGAGAGAACTGTCCGCCATGTTTTTGGTTCTGACCGCCGGGACCTTGAAAGTCACGTGACTTGGAACAAATCAACAGGAAAAAATATCCATGGAATAGCCACGGGATATGATGTCATTAACTTGCATTGTAGCGAAATCCGTGTCAGTTTCACGAAAATTTGAGTTATTCCGTGGCTTTTCCACGGATTTTGAGTTAAGCGAATCCATGGCTATTTCACGGATTCCTGTGAGACCAGGTTCGTAATTATATATTGTTTTTCTAGTCATATCAACCACTCAAAACGCTTTCATTATATAAACATTCACACACACTCATGCATCGATGACGCAGCATCTTGAGCAATTCGGGGTTCGGTATCTTGCTGAAGGAAACGTGGAAATGTAGACTGTCATCACCGGGATCAAACCCCCGACCTTCTGACCTCTTTACCATCTGAGCCACAGCTTTATCTGTCTTTTCATTCTACAGAGAGGAAAAAAATTGCAAGTTTTGTCTTTGTCAAGGACAGTGTGACACATTTTAGTTTGATGTTCTTTTATATATTGTGGACCTTTTGTGTTAACTTCCTTATACTACAAATAGAGAAGTCAAACGTCAGCATTGTGTTGAATCATCCTTTTTATTTAGTTTATTTATGTAAAGTTAATTGATAAAGTTGATTGACCTCAGTGTTCTTGTACTTGATTGAATAATTTAAGAAAAAACCCAGAATTTTTATTCACCACCACGGAGCTGTGGCTTAAAAAGTCAAGGTCTGAACCGAACCGTGCATTTGGAGAATTGCGACACCCCTGCTGCATATGATTCACTTCTCTATATTTAAACAGAACGAGATCACAGCAGTTTGTCGTGTCAGGATGGTGAACCTCCCGACTTGACTTATAAAAAGTACAACAGGGACCACTCAGTCATTTATTTGACTGGCATAGGCAATAACCCGTATCAGTGGAAATGGCATTCAGAGTACAAATTTTAGCACTGACAAGGGACTTTTCACTGTGGAGATGCTGTCAGAAAGAGGTGAGAACAAATGAAATATTGGAGGCCATCCAGGAAGCCTGCAGACGAGTCACATCGAGAGAAAGGAAGACGGACATAAAGGGCTAAATAAAAGCCACTGATGCATCATCCACAAAGATTAAAGCCCTCAGGTTACAAATTCCACCTATGCATCAATGTTATTGATACAGTAAGACATAAAGGTTATTGTAGTGGTGATTTCAGCCATTACCCGCTCAAATCAAGCCATAAGGTTAAAAATGGTAGAGCACCCGCCCACTGGAAGGAGAGGAGAGGGAGGCTGGTAACAAGCCTCCATCGACTTCATTAGGGCGTAGGGAAGCTCCAACCTAACAACCGGTCTTGTCTCTTGTGAGGCTGCATACTTCAAACACACACACACATATACACACTGCACACACTGGCTGCTTTTCCATTACAAGCCAAGGAATACACACATAGGAACGGATGCAGATGTGTGCACCCACGAAGACACAGTGTTCCTGCTCAACCATGACACACGCTGCCTGCTCAACAGAGGCTTGTAAGCCCCAGGTAAATCAAGTGCTTCTGTAGCCGCACTTTGTCTGCAGCAACTGGGTTGTTTATAAACACTTGGTTTTCCTGTCTGATCCCTGAGTTACTGCACAGTCATCTCAGGCCCTTTATAACACACTGACATGGATGGTGTGGTGCGACCAGAGAGGCAGTGAAGCTGGCAGATTCTTTGCACTAGTGATTAGCAGATCTAAAGCATCCACTGCAATGCCTTTCTCATTCTCATTTCTCATTTTACTGGTTTAATAAATCTCTTAAAGGTCTTAGTCCAACCTGTTTATCTGATTTACTCGAGGACCCTCAGGTCTTCTGGGAGTGGCCTTTTAATAATACTAAAAGTTAGAACACATGGTGAGGTGTCGCTTTCTCACTGTCACCCTAAAGACCATCAGAGAGGCTTCATATTTTTAAGACCAAACTTAAGACTTATCTTTTAAATTTTTTAACCATTTTACAGTATTTTTCTCATGCATGTAAGTGTTACACCATCTTTTATTATTTATTTATTTGCTATTATATATATATATATATATTATCATACTTTACTTTTTAATTATTTATTATTATTTACTATTATTATTTTCCTCCTTTTTCTAGCTTTATTACTTTTTATTATTATTATTATTATTATTATTATTATTATTAATAATAATAACAATAATAATAATAATATTTACATGTGTTTTTATTTTATTTTATCTTACCTTGCTTTATTTTTATTTATTTTATCTAATTAATTTCTAACCCACCTCTAGTGTTTCCTCACTGCTGGATGTTGAGATGGAGCTTCCTCAGTTTGTGCTTTGTTTATAATGGGATGGGTGGATTGTGGGTCAGGGGTGGAGAATTGGGGATGGGCGGAGGGTGTTTGCTTGTTTTCATGTTTTATTATTATTATTGTTTTTTATAAGAAACATTTGGTGTTACATTTATTTTGTATGAAAAGTGCAATATAAATACATTTTAATTGATTGACTGATTATTATCACACTTGTCAGCCCTGCTTTGTCACAATCGCCAGGTGAAAATGTTGCAAAATTGGTCTTGTTCTTTACCTAAACTGTGTCCAGCTGAGATATTTGCAGCAAAGCTGTCTGCTTTAATTAATTGCAGCCATATGGGGGTTCCATTCAAAGGGAGAGGAAGGAGAGAATGACCCGAAGTAATTTCAGCGATTAGTGAGTTATTATTAGTGGCAGTCTGTATCAGTCTGTAGCCTAAATTTCTTCATATTGTCTACAAGTCTCGTCCCATTCTAATCAGTATCTGTATCACACCTTTGCACATGCAACTGCAGGGGTCTGCAATAGCATGATGCTTTATGTTAAAATAAGGCTTGTGAAAATATATCACTTCTTTTCAAAGTGAAAATGAGAATTGGAGGATATTTGTATGTGTGAGATTTCGTGCCAACAGCAAAACCAGACTTGTTAAAATCAGATTTTGAGCAGCTACTTCTACCAGTTCTACAAATAGAAAATCAGCAGACCACAGGAGGATGAGATGCAACAAGTGAGTCTGCAAAAAGGTCACATGGCCAGATGGATTGGTAGTGACAACGGAAACCGCAATGTTGTCTCGTGGTTGTCACTTTTATGAAGTATTTGAAAGAGATGGGGTTTTTTCTTTTGGCTTTCAAGCTGCTCTGTAATTGCTGAAAGATGTGCAAGAGAAGAAAACCTATCAATGTTTTCTAAAGCAAGAAAGAATCAATTGCTGATTTTAAGGGGTCGATAGAATATAAAAGCATTGAATCAATCACTGCTCTCAGCAAAATAAAGCAAGGTTCAAAAGTGCTCGTTCTGCAGGGTCTATTAGGAGCTTTCTCTGAAATGCTCATGCAATTGGGATTGAATGGACCATTGTAAAGTGTTTTAAACAGGTGAATAGAATTGTCCCTAAATCCCCCAATTAGAGGGTTCCTAATACTGCCAGTATTTTTTTCTGGGAAAAACAAGATACTTTGCATCACAGCTGATCATATATAGTCATGGAAAAAAATATTAGACCACCCTTGTTTTCTTCAATTTAGTATGATTTAAGAGCTGATATCTAGAAATTTTTCATGGTTCTCTTGATAATGATTGTGGTTATTTTGAAGAAAACCATGGAAAATGTCTAGATATCAGTTATACTAAAATAAAACTTGTATGAGCTATTTTTGTTGTTATCATTATATTTGTCCAAACAAATGTACCTTTAGTTGTACCAGGCAAGAAAACAATGGTCTATATTCATATTTTTCCCATGACTGTAGATAAAAAAAGAAAGAAAAAGAAAAAGAAGCAATAGCTCCAAATAAAGTCACTCTATATCATCATTTTTGACCCATTAGAAGTATGTGTCCCCATCTGCAGAGACCCTGCCCTCTGCCTTTATTTTATTTTTTATTTTTCTCTTGCTGCGTTGGGATGTTTCACTGGTAGCCCACAGCCACAGTGTACATAAAAACATAGCGACCAGGTGGCAGATCATAAGAATGCTTCTAAGATGAAGCAACAACAATAGCGGACACAGCACTGAAAAAAAATGCAAATTTAGCGCAGAAGTGTATCATTTTGTACACGCTACTGTACAATCACACTATTGCTCTGCACTTTGTGGGCACAGCATTATAATACCAGACAAATTATTAAAAACAAAAATTACTAATTACCCTGTTAAGTAATACTTGCTTGTTTAATCTACTAAAAAACCTGCTGCCGATTATTTCACTGCGTCTGTGGTCTTGTTTAGAAAGTACTGTACTTTGATTGCACCATAATTTATCAAAGCTGAGAGCAAAAGGTCACGCAGACAGGACGATCTATGCCGGCTTTGTTCACCAAACAAAAGACTCCCATACTCTTGAGGAAAATGTCAAGGAAGCTGCCACTGAAAGGCTGTTTAGAACAACCCCAGCTTTCATTTGGCACTTGACACAAGAGGTTGAAAAAAAACCCCAAAAACGTTTGAAGTGACGCACGCCAAGATGATTCTGAAAACATCACTCCACTTCTTTTCACTTTCGCCTTTTAATTTTTGTCCTTTCAAGAGAAGAGCTTTGGAGTGAGCAGTGTAAATACTATTCTTTCCACACCTTGAAGGTCTGTGTGTGTGTCAGGCACCATCTGCTGGAGCTGGAATGATCTGGAACTAGTGCTGCTAATTTAAGGTCTACAGGGAGAAACTGTTGAATGGACCACACACTCCTGTTTCAGGGTCCCCAGACCAAACACACCACATATCAAGATAATTGGTAAGAAATTTCATTTCCCCTGGGAAATTCTGCTCTTTCTTTCTACTTTTGCTATTAATCGCTCGCTGGTTCCCCTTTCTTTCTAATAGTCACCCTGTCATCCGCCGCTCCCGTCTGTCTTCCCTTTGGTCAAGATTGTTCGCTGTAATGTCCAAAGGATCCCCCGTGGGCTTGAAAGTAGTTTTTAAACTGTTTAGCTTTGATATTTTATTGAGCCCTACAGGAGCCACAACCAATTAGGATATTCCCTGTCCAATGACATTCATCGTGTGTCTGTATGCAGAGCACACGTACACTGATGCACACATATGTAGCTGTACAAGAGGGTGCCTAATATCCTCTGACACTGCAGCCTAACTGTCGCTAAAGCACTTTCACACCTCTCAGGGGATATATATTGTGTGTGTGTGGGTGTGTGTGTGGCTCCAAAGCGAATCAGTGAGATAGAGAGTCATGGAAAGGTTTCCTCTTCTTTCTACACAACCTGAGTTTTGACTGCCTGTTGCTCATGCTTTATAAGAACTTGAGCATGTATCCTCAGTATAAAGGTGAATTTGAGAAGGTGTTAGTGATAATCAAATGTGAATGCACTGTAAAGGCAAAGAATAAATAAAGAAATGGTGTGTAAGTGTGGACATTTCACCATGTATGCAGTACTGTAGGCCCTCTAATATAAAATAAATACAACGACATCTATTGCACGTCTGTCCGTCCTGGGAGATGGATCCCTCCTCTGGCTCTCCCTGAGGTTTCTTCTTCTTTTTCCCCTGCTAAAAGGGTTTTTTGAGGAGTTTTTCCCTGGCCGATGTGAGGGTCTAAGGACAGAGGATGTCGTACCATGTACAGTCTGTAAAGCCCTTTAAAGCAAATCTGTGATTTGTGATTTTGGGCTATATTAATAAAATTGACTTGATTTGACTTAAATATGGTGTTAAAAATGAAATGGAATGTAGTGCTACATGAGTCGTTAATTTGCAATATGTGACGATTCAAATCGTTGAGACAAATAATAAATGGCGGCTGCAGGTGAAGATCTCCAGACTGCACCGTGCCATTTCAAATTGGAGTTGTGGCAGCAGTTTGGCTTCCTTGTTAGCGGAGCAGAGCTAGGAGACCCTTCTAGGATGTTTCTTTAATGCGCTGCGGTGCGTCTGGTGGAATCCCAGGAACTGTTGTACGTTTCACCCAAAAAAGGCTACTTCCGGCACAATCCAGGGTCAAGACAGAAAATGAAATAAGTGAAAAGACAACACATGAGAGAAAAATAGTGTTCCTTGTGAATGTTGAGAGAGCTCAGACACTTCCTGGAAATGTAGATCTGCTGATATTCATTAAATAAACATCTAATTTACAAGCAAGGCTTGGGTTTAGTTTGATATTTTTAGAGATTTTCTTCATTCTTATTCATTTGTTCATTTATTCATTCATTTAGGGATTTGTTTTGAAATTCAATTGATTTTTTTCCATATTAAAACGAAATATATTTTCAGTTTTATTTTCACACAAAAAAGGAAAAACAAATTGTTTTGCATGGATCATATTCTTCCCTCAGCAATCCTTCAAGAAAAGGTAAGATTAAAAAGAATATATTAAAAGGGGGAAAAATGCATTGTGGGACCATTATTGTGAACTGTATCAAAAGCATAGTTACATCCATAAAAATGAATAAACACAACAAACAGAGTCTTCACGGTGACAGAATACTGGCCGCACATACTCATTTAGAGTTGCACCCATTAGTCAAACATAATGCACCATGCTGTTTATATACACCATTTGGATCGATATATCATGGACACACCATTAATGTACAGACAGACCAACCTGCCGACATAACTTTCTCAGCATATAACTGTAACCTGGAGCATAACCAGATCCTGATGGATCTTCTATTGGCTTCGGGACCTAATTGGCTCCTCCATCCTTTCAGTGATGGTGCTGGTCCCTGGAGTGTTGACGTATTTGACATGCCGGGGAATGGGTTTAAGGGGAAAGGGAATGTAGGCCAGTCGGATACATTCACAGAGATCCGATACAATTAAATGATTTACTCGTCAAAACACAATGGGGGTGCTGAGCCATGTGAGCCACACACATACTGTAAGACATCCAGGAGGAGCTGCACGGGGGTTTTAGACTTTCATATGCCTTATGCAGTATTACTGAGATGTACAATAATTCCTCTGCTTGTTAAAGGAGTCTGTGTTTGCACTGGTTGTGATTTGGAGGCCATTTTGAGCTCCCAGTTAGTGCTTTTTCAGTTGAGCTGAAAAAGAAGACTATTTATATATAATTTTAGCTCACTTACGTTTCAGACAGAACCGCACGCAAAGGTCAAAGCTCTCATGTCCATTCCTTTGCCTGTTTTGTTTATTGCCGTCCAAATAATGTTCCCTCTAAGCTTTTTTTTTCTTCTTCTGCTTATATTGGCAAAGCTATGAGAAACATCCACTGATTTTTACATTCTGGCTCTGCTTGTGGAGCTGTTTTTCAATGATTAGTGATGTGGTCTATGGTTTCACTTTTCTGAAAGCATCACAAATAACCATCAACGTATGCACCAATTTATATTCATAACCTTGCATTAGGCCTTGTAGGACTTCATTATGAAGCACATGTACTTTGTTAGTTTTTCTTTTTTTCCTTACATGTGTTATGCCTCACTGCTGCCTCTACAGAGTGTTAGGTAAACTGTGCGATGTAAGAGTTCTTGGATTTAGTCATTTTTTTTGCTTTTATTAATGCTTCAATTTCAAATGATCTGTACTTTTCTCTTATGGTTTAATCCCAGCCTTGAACTTATGTGATTTCTCTGGAGAATGTTTTTTTTTGTGTCTGTTTATTTATTGAGGTTGTGATTTCACAGACTGGATCAAATTTTGACAACATAACCCCGTAAAGTGAATCTAATAAGCACAGGCTGCAGCAGGGGGTTGTTTTTGTTGAATACATGTCATCTCTCCTGGGAGCACTGTGCTGAATTTAAATGTCACTATTGATTGGCCAGCTGCATCAAATGATTAGACTTTAAACCCCTAACTATTGTGATAATAATGTGCCTAATCCACTTAAACACAGTGTGCCCGCTTGATGTTAATATCCACCTGGAAGCCAATCCCTCAAAATGCAAAAGCAATAGCAGAGGCTTGATAACAATTGATTTCATGCTGAGATAAATATCTGATTTTAAACGGACAGTCGTCTGGAAGCATCCAGGAGATTTGATTCAATAAAGCTGTCTGTGTCAAAAAGCTGGACTTGACAAGCACTGCATCAGTCAGCTCTGGCAACGCTGTTTTCTTCACAACGAGGTGTGACAGATCAGAGACAAGATGTACAATCCATATGGATGAACAACGTGTCTAGAGACTGTCACTGCATGGGGAGGCAGCAAATGGACACAACATCCAGTCTCAGCAGATATCTTGGTATTTAACTAAACATGCTTTCTCTTGAGACTAGCTGCTCACTTTCCACTACTGAGAAACGATTCAAATTGTTAATTCTACCAATATGCAGGCGATAACCAGCTTTTAAAACTTGGCAGTGTCCTTTTTAGTGACAGCACCAATTCAGTAACCGGGTGTGATGACCAGGGTTAAGCTCGGATCCTAACCTGCTGGCTGACAGCACAGCTGCTGACCACACGTCAAAGCAGTTTTTAATACTGTTTCCTCAAGCTACCAGTTAATAAGGAGCTAGGGTTTATACGATTAAGACATAGCATATCACTTTTTTTCTTCTTCAGTCATTATGGACTCATTAAAAAGTGACCGTCGCTGGATATTAATATCAGCACCATCATGATCAGCATTCTCTGCCATATGTTAGGCTATTTTAAAAAATTGCAAAGAAAGCATATTTTGCATAATAAGAATAAAATAGTAAATCTGCAGTAAAGTTTCATGGGGGCAGAACTGTATATCTCAACAAAAATAAAACAGTGCAGCACATCCAGCTATAGGATACACAGGCAGGTAATTAATATGCATAAATCATAAAGATGACACTATAAACTCTGACAGTAGGTTTCAGAGAGAAGCCCACACGGTTTATGAGGACAGCTGCAGATGAAGCAGTCCGCACACCTCCGTCATCTGCCTGCTTTGTTAACTTGTGATGGCTGATAGAATACAGGACGGAATGTGCAGCCAGTCACCTGCCCTCCACGCAGCACTGCCCCCGGAGAACCCAGCACTAATTACAAACTGGAAGACACAAACAGATCTGAAATCAGCGCTCCGTGGGTTGGAAAAGGACATCTTGACACAGGCACACTGCCACATCTCAAGAATTCAACTACAGCTCACTTACAGCACTTTTCCTGGGCTGGATTAGGGCGGAGAGCAAATGTTTGCTTTCAGTTGTTTTAGAAGCCGGATCAATACAGTAAACAACCATAAATAAATCATTCCTTTAACGCAAAGCTGTGGATGTGTGTGACACATGCACTTTTCGTGCGCTTAAACCCTCACACTCACTCATTCATTCACAGAAACGGAATCAAAGTGTTTGGAAATGGACAAATAATGCGCGTTATAGAGATAAGCGAGGAAACAGAAGATTTAACTTAAAAGTTCATATCTTAGGAATCACTTTGCATTTCCCTGAATCTCTCTTTAGGTAGACTGGACTGGGCCACTGAGCCCTGCTGGTTAGAAATGCTTTTACATTAATGGCACAGTGCAATATTAAGTGCTATCGAGGCTATAGGTTAAGTTTGGCACAGCACACAGAAAAAAGGAAATGTCTTACCTTCACGCCATAAGTTTGACTGAATCTTTGTTTTTGTAGGCACCAGCTGTTAAATCCAAGCGCACCCACAGTTAGCTCCGGCTGTATCCTTCATTTGCTTTGCACATTGTTTACTCTTTATCATTTAACCGAGTCGGTGCAGCGGCTCGGGTGCGAGGCATCAGTACAAGCTGTGAGGAGGGAAACTGCACTGGTGAGAGCCAAAAAACACATAAATACAAATTAAACAAAACTGTTTTAAATCAATAACTGCTTCCCGGATGGTAAGTGTAAGCCTCGAGGAAGGATTTGGTTCTGTGTCGCTGTTCAGAGAAGTGAAGTAGAGGTTGAAACTGTACGCTGTCCGTGTGGTGTCCAGGAGCGTTACGCACGGAGTTACCTTCGGTACTGACGGAGGGAAGAGACGCGGCGACTGTGACGAACTGTGGAAAATCAAGGCGGGGTTACATCTGTTTAAACCCTGGCAGGAACCTATATTTCCTTTACTGTCACCGGCATGGGGGGGAGACCTTATATCACCTTGTGTTTGCCTCACATTTTCCGTACTCTCCACTTTGCGCCACGCTGCGCTTTCAATTATAGTAAGCAAAGGAAAAAACAAGGTACACATTTGATTGCAAAGTGTTTCATCCTCAGAGTAGACTGGAGGAGATTTGAAAGAGAAATGGTTTTCCTAATACTCATGACACATTCATATTAGGATCTGTGATAGACTTAGAGCATTAGTGCAAAAATGTGGAAAATGGTAATGGAGTGGGAAATTAAAGAAATAGACGGACTGTGTTGAGCACCGCATTTGGACTCATAGACCTACACTGATATTAACATCTCTCTCTCTCTCTCTCTCTCTCTCTCTCTCTCTCTCACACACACACACACACACACACACAATAATAATAATTATAATTTTATTAAAATACCAATAATCATATATTCTGTCCATTAATATGCCTCCTGTCCTTATTCAATAACTGACACCTCAGTGCTCAGAGCTCTGGCTCTCATTCCTTCTTCCATGTGTACTGTACAGGAGCCAGTTTACACATGGGATGCCTTGTGAATGCAATTAACTAGCTGGAGGGATAGAAAAACCAGGACTCCTGTGCCCCGAGGACAATCATTGAGATACATTAGATTCATTTTCGACCTGTAGATTTGAGATGCAACACTGTGCATACACAAAGACAAGTACAAACCAGGAGAAGAGCAGTCTGACTGCCGACTTTATAGTCTTTCATCAGCAACAAACTCTTGACCTTGATGCCTCAGAAAATGTCTGAGTGTAAATAGAATTGCTCTCAGCTGTGAATGGGTACAAGAACAAAAAGTACACAGAAAATGTGTCATTAAAAACAAGTGTCAGAAATAGCACAGGAGCTTTTTCAAGTGCTCACATGTTTTCTCACATGTAGCTTTGGAATTTTTCCTCTGTGAACAATGTTGTTGATTGTTTCTGCATCCTCCTGGAAAGCAGTGCAGTTACAATGATGATCCTTATTCCAAATCTCATTTTTTCAAGGCTCCTGTTATATGTGTTAGCTGAAATCAGGAAAGTGTAAGTAATTACTTTCAAGGAACTAATGCATGGGTTAAATTATATAAAATCCTGCCAGTGTGATCAATATTTGGTCAGATATCCAGTGGTTTTGAATCACCTCGCTCTACTTATACAGGTGAGATTTACAGAAGGAATTTTGTTAAAGCACAACCTGACTGATATACTGGTAACACAACACAGTATAATCAATAGTGCACCATGTTCTCATTACAAGAAGACAAAACGAGGCCCATCACTAAACAATCGAGTACTGTCGAGGCCTCACAGTAAGATTAGCTGACCACCTTTAAACTGTATCCATTTGACTTTATATCCAGTGGTGGTCAAAGACTGTAGGCCCTGTCCAGTAGAATAACTAGATTTGTCACTCTGACTGTTTCAGTGCAATTCACTTCTATGGCTAGCTGTACATGTGCACCTGTTTTGTACAGCATACCCATCTCTGCATCCTAAACCCTCCATAATGCCACAAAATGCTAGATTCATTATGTTTTGAGTATTGTTTATCCCCTACTGCAAACACTCTCAAGTGTTATCGGCTCTTATAGCTGAATTTTCTTCCATGTAAAATCCAGCTGGATTGAACAAGTCCGGATACTTTCTCAGAGGCTCCCAAAAGGCATTTTGTGATATGTAGGAAACAAGCAATTGAAGGATGAGTAAACAACGCAGGCTGAAGGAACACAGATAAAGCAAAAAGCTAAATTACAACACTCAAAATCCTCACAATGGATGAAATATCACAGATTAGTGTTACAACTGTAGAGTGGAATTTTCTTCTGTGGGAAGCTGCCCTCACCAGGAACATCTTTTCTCACTTTTGTGCTTTTGTGGGGACATCTGTTGTCAAGCTGATAGCCAAATCACAGTTTCTTACTGATTCACACATAAACATACACACACTCAGATGCATACGCCCGTACAGTGCACACACATACATGCACAGTCCCTAGGCTTGTTGTGGGAGGCACAAACGCATCTAACTGCTGACTGCCATAAGGCAACTTTGCAACCTGGTGCTGTCTGATATGGCCTCTATTAACTTGAGTTGATGAGTTTATGTTGGCAGAATGCTAAATAAATCACTGCAACTTAGATGATGGTGCTCAGTTCATGCTATGTTACACAGCAGCTTCACCCCTGTGTCACGCTAGTGAAATATTTCATAATCCACCAAGGATTTCTTTCAGTCGAGAGATCCACAATATTGCGTGTAATCTTAATGTCAGGGGGTATGTTCACTTCAGGAATTGGAAATCGTTTTCAGCCTCATGTTGTACAGGACTTGGGGAGACAGATTGTTGATTCTAGACACATACGCTCCTCTCTGAGGCCTGCCAAGGCTCAGAGCCACCGTCGGTGAGCGGATGCCGACTTGAGGTAAGCCAGGGAAAGGCACAGAACTGGCAAAAAGGAGGACACTACTGTGACATAAAGGGCTCTCACTCCCTTCACTCACATGAACACATGCAGCACACACGCACAGTTCAACCATTGACTGCAGTCCTGAAAGTGAATCATGTTTTATGCACCAGCAGTCATTGCTTTAAAGTTCACCTCATCCTATAAAGAATTTATTATGGTACCACTGGTTAGCACCAAATAAGCAAGTGTGACATCCTTTGCTTGACACTGAGGCTCATTCCCTGGTTGGCAGTCGCTCTATAACCTGACGCACTGAGACAGAGACAAACAGAGAGAGTTTTGGCATGGCTGCCAGTTTGGAAGATGATGGTGACAGCAGAGGCACCACAGAGAGAAGTTACAGAGCGATGAGGAAGAGAGAGAAAGAGAAAGATGAAGACTAGGAAGAGATATCCGGACATGCGAGATGCACTAGCAGCTGTCTTTACTCCAGGGAGAGTGGGGTGCTTCAAGGATAAGCCTGGCAATATTTTATACTTTTGTGATTGTAAGCAGAGCCCCATAAAAAGCCCAAACCAACAATAAATTGATCCTGCTAACAGCCAAAGCCTGATATAGCTTATTCCTCTGTGTACAGAGCTCTATTGTTGTCCAAAACTATTAAAAGCACATCAATGAGTTGCATTATTGCAACACCATTACCGTGAAAATGGACACTGTAGTTCAGTTTGGCCAACTGACGAGTGCACAAAATGTATATTAAAATAGTCAGATGTAAAAGACCAGCAGAAACATGTGTTTATATGGGTCGGTTAGCTGGTCCTTAACTTTGGTCCAGACTGAAGATCTCAACAGCTATTGGAGGGATCAGCAGTGACATTTAGTACAGAGAATCATGGTTCCCTGATGATTCGTCATGACTTTTGGTGATTCCCTGACTGTACATTTAACAGCTCAATCGCCTGCAAAAAATGTTGCCATTGTATATTTTTGCACACATTCGTATGCAGCAGTATGCAGTATGGTGTTAAAAGCAGCGCAGGTCCAGTAATTGGAACAGCACATCTGACTTGACCACGATAAAACATAATTTCATGGGGTGGGGGAAGTGGGGTTTGCTCTTGGCAGGCTAGCCATTAATAGCAATACCAGTTAGTAACAACACATTATGCAGTATTTTGCACACACACACACCATGACAACATGTCCCAAGATATGCCATGATAGGACAGTAGTTTTGTTAAAAATAAATCCAAACATTTTGTTTGGAAAAACTGAAATCAAATCACATCGAACAGTTTCGAAGTGCTATCAGTATCTCAATGTTACTGGCATGAATAAAACCATTGTGAGGGAATTTTTTCAGGGATCATCCATACGGGCATATGGATTATGCTTAGCTCAACATGATCTCACAGGAATCCGTGGAATAGCCACGGAATCACTCAAATTTCCGTGAAACTGACACGGATTTCGCTACAATGCAAGTTAATGACAGTCATATCCCGTGGCTATTCCAACATAAAAAGTGATTATGTACATTCACTGAGTGAATATTTAGAAAATAAAACATATATTTCTCGCTAGAAATATGATCAAAATTCATTTTTATGCAGAAACTAAGTCAAAATATTGATTTTTTCACTAAAAATGAGAGAAAGCTGTCCGCCATGTTTTTTGTTCTGACCGCCGGGACCTTGAAAGTCACGTGACTTGGAACAAACCAATAGGAAAAAATATCCATGGAATAGCCACGGGATATGACTGTCATTAACTTGCATAGTGAAATCCGTGTCAGTTTCACGGAAATTTGAGTGATTCCGTGGCTATTCCATGGATTTTGAGTTAAGCAAATCCGTGGCTATATCACAGATTCCTGTGAGACCAGGTTCCCTTGGCTATACCATATTCTGCCTGATTTCATCATGTCTCAGCTGCATTTCTGTTCTCTTTGCTTAATTTAATGAGATACAAATACATTTGCGTTGAAGTTTCTGTCCAGTTCAAATCGAACATACCAAAAGCACAACCTCACAGAGCTGAAGAGTCTTGTTTGAATATAAAACTATATTTGTATCCTGTACATTTATTGTCAAGGATTTGTGCCTTTACTGACAACAGATGAGTTTCGGGTTGAGTGCCACAGACACAGTCGGGGAGTTGTAAAGTGCTGAGAGGGAGATGAACAAATTGTTGGTTTTGGTCTTTTAATGGAAATGTGTTGACAAGTACAAAACATATATATATATATAAAAAAACACCAGCCGTATCCTTTATTAACAACATGGTGTAAATCTGCTATAAAACCAAATAAACTGCCTCTTTTTTCACTTATTCCTTTTAGTGAAGTGCCATGCAACAACTGGATAACTCATCACGATCTGCCTCCTGTGGTAGAAACTGCTTTGACTGCAAAAACATAAAAACAAAAAATAGACATACTGTTTGTGCTTTTCACAGAGAAAATTAAATCCAACTAACTATAAAAAAGTGATGGTGTTCACAGATAGGGGGTTTTAATTATGAAATACGAATATACTAGTGAGAAAACCAAAGAAAGCTGAGAGTGAAGCTGCTTAACATAAACCCCATACACTGTGTTGGATAAAAAAAGGGCAGATAAAAGGGCAAGAGAGGAAAAATGGACTAAACTGTAAAACGGTCATGGCAAAGTGAATCTACATTAAAAACAGAGAAAAAAAAATCTCAATTAATCAAAAGAAAAACTACCAGCAGCCCAGGAGACTGACTATAGAGCAGCTTAACTTTTTTATTTCTTAGACAGATAGAGATTTAGGCAAAGTAATTATGTATTTTTAGAGGACTTTATGAACTAGCCAGTGTCAACACAAGAAGGAAGCTGCTGTCTGCAGGCAGGACTTATATTTATTTCCAACCTGGTCTCACAGAAATCCGTGAAATAGCCACGGATTCGCTTAAGTCAAAATCCGTGGAATAGCCCCGGAATCACTCAAATTTCCGTGAAACTGACACGGATTTCGCTACAATGCAAGTTAATGACAGTCATATCCCGTGGCTATTCCAACATACAAAGTGATTATGTACATTCACTGAGTGAATATTTAGAAAATAAAACATATATTTCTCGCTAGAAATGTGATCAAAATCCATTTTTTGCAGAAACTAAGTCAAAATATTGATTTTTTCACTAAAAATGAGAGAACTGTCCGCCATGTTTTTTGTTCTGACCGCCGGGACCTTGAAAGTCACGTGACTTGGAACAAACCAATAGGAAATAGGAATATAGGAATATCCATGGAATAGCCACGGGATATGACTGTCATTAACTTGCAATGTAGTGAAATCCGTGTTAGTTTCACGGAAATTTGAGTTATTCCGTGGCTATTCCACAGATTTTGAGTTAAGCGAATCCGTGGTTATTTCACGGATTCCTGTGAGACCAGGTTCTTTATTTCATAAGCTTTTTTAATTACACTATTTCCTGTGCAACATGTGATTGAACTTTGCTGATTACAGCTTTACAGTGTCCATGGCAGCTTTCCATCTAGTTGCTTTGTTACATTTCATCAGATGCTACAGCACAGCAGGTAGGGGGAAGCAGGAGGAAGCGAGACACAGAGATGTCCTGAATGAAATATAAGTGTAGGAGGAGGAGGAGGAGGTGTAGGGTAAATAATTGATGCTGGGAATTTTAAAAATGTTATTGGTTCTAGTTTCAACGCTTTATGATGACCAGGCACAGATTATTTGCCTGTTAGGAGAATCTTAGGCAAATTGTGGCTTTGTCAGAACAGGGAGACAGAGGAAAGGATCAGAAAACAGTCTGATAATCGTGAGGCTCAAGGTCACTGGTAGCTGGAGCTGCCAAGCTGAGCAGCATGTGGACAGTGTGATGGGGCACAGCGGAGTTGCTTTTTGCATTCTCAGACAAGCTTGTTAGCCTTATGGCCGCTCATGACTGAGTACAAAGACTGTATGTCTGCAACAAATTTGTCAGGATGCTTTCAAGTATCCTGTTCCCCTCTGTTTGGAACTGATTGCAGACTGATTTAAAATAGAAGTTTTTCCCTGGGTGACCTTTGGAGTGATTACATGCAATGCAGAAGCACGTACCTGTTTTCATGTTTGATTCATAGACTGTATATAAATAATGGACGTAGTCACCGTGACGTCACCCATTGGTTTGTGGATTATTCAGTCATTAAGTGAAAATACAGTGAAAGGGTAAAAGTTATGAGACCAAATCGGTAAACGTCCTCTTTTCTATCTATATAACGTTGAACCTTGATTTCACTACAATGCAAGTTAATGACAGTCATATCCCGTGGCCATTCCATGGATATTTTTTCCTATTGGTTTGTTCCAAGTCACGTGACTTTCAAGGTTCCAGCGGTCAGAACAAAAAACATGGCGGACAGTTCTCTAATTTTTTTGTGAAAAAATTAATATTTTGACTTTGACTGCATAAAATGGATTTTGATCACATTTCTAGCGAGAAATATATGTTTTATTTCTAAATATTCACAGTGAATGTACATAATCACTTTGTATGTTGGAATAGCCACGGGATATGACTGTCATTAACTTGCATTGTAGCGAAATCTGTGTCAGTTTCACGGAAATTTGAGCGATTCCATGGCTATTCCACGGATTTTGAGTTAAGCGAAATCCGTGGCTATTTCACGGATTTCTGTGAGACCAGGTTGATAACGTTATATATAACTTAACTGAGTCATTGCCGACTTATTAGGTTGCTCTGCTTCTCTCCTGATGATGGCTCGCCTTGTCAGTGACCTGTCAATCAAAGGTAGCCCCGCCCCAAATCATAAGATTCTTTATCTTCTATTTTCTTCTAAATGGGGCCATTATTAGAACTATTGACATCAAATTGTCTTGAAGATTATTTTTTACTAGCGATTGAGACCATAGTGTTGTCCTGAAAAATTTTTCTGAGGTAATAAATCAAGTCAGAAGTTTTCAAATTTTGCACTGAAATGAATGGGCAGATTTTTTTTTGCAGCCAAACTTAGCTCCCCCTGCTGGAATTTTGGGTGGATTGCAGGCTTAAGGCACTTCCTGGTTGGCCTCCATGCTCAGACACGGAGATTGCCGCCTGGTTTGATTGAATCCAAAATCAATTGTTGTTTTTGCCTTTTTCTGTTGGATTTATGTGTCTTGTGTTTGTGACAATGTGATTTGTTCTTGACAGATAAAGTCTTCTAAAAAACTTGATTCATCAATCTTTTGATTGTGATTACTGATGCATTTAAATAGTAATAAACATAGGATTGTGTCTGAAAACTAAATTATTCCAACTTTATGGGCAATAACTTTTTCTTTCCTACATTGTTAGTTTTTTTCTCCACGATAGACAAATAGATGGATACACCTTTCATTATAGGCAAACAGCAACATAAAACAATACATGGCAGTATATGGCAGCCTCCTGGCTTATGCAATGGAAGATTTAATCACAGTTTCACCTCAGGATAGAGCAGACAGCCTTTTCTACCCATAAATAGACCGCAGAACGTAAACAAACCAACCTTGCACACCATATTGATGTTAATGGCAGCAGCATGCCGTCAGTCCACTGACTTTATTGGCTATACTGTGCTGTGGGTTGGAGCGCTGCATCCCTGCAGAGGATTCACTGGTGGTTTAATCAGCTCCATGAGGGAACCACACCGCATATGGATGTTAAATCACAGCACTTTAAGTTATCACCCTTTTCTCACCTCTGTCATTATTAGCTCCTTCCACATAAATGGAGAAGAGAATGAGGAGAAGATCCTCTTTTGGTAATTGTGGATTACTTTACATGCATATAAAAAGTGCATTATATCAATGCCTATTGTTATGACGTGGGGGGAAAAACGGTCATTTATGGATTTAAATACTAAAGAAAGCCGGGCAATTTTATATCTTTATATTTGTTTTAAAGGATTTTTTCTCTTTCTTGCTAAAAAGCTCAATACCACACTCATGAGTGTCTGTATAACATGAAGCTAGCAGCTGATTAAGTAAACTTAGAAGACTGGGAACATTGGTTCAACAGAATGGCCTAGCTGGGGTTACTCAATCCTCCTTCAAGCGTCTCGAACGCTCATTAATTACATCATGATTATCTCATATAAAAGCCAAAGTGTAAAAAATATGTGATTTTACAGCAGTTATGTGTTTATAGATGCTCTTCTAGTTGCCTGGAAACTGCATGAAGACAGAACGATTCAATTAATTGTCCAGTAGAACTATCAAGATATGATGTTGTTATTTGTGAGTCTTTTGTTATGTTTTGACCCTGTTTGCAGCCTCAATAATGGATTTGGCTTAGAAAAACAACAGATGTGAGATTGATATTTTTATGCGCAAGAAAGTGTATTTCCAGAAGACATAAACTAACCATTTAATATGTAAACACGTTAATGTAATAAGAGTGTGCGTACACATGCCCCATGATAACCAAAACATCTTAATCAAGCCAATTTTAACACAAATAAGAGACACCCATGTTTACCCTACTAATGTTCAGTGAAGGCTTATTTTTTAGCCTTCTTCATCTTCATATAAAACAGCTGCCGATACTCCTGTTGCTACCATGGTTGCTACCCACACAAATAAAGAACCACAAGACTCTATGGTCTCACCTTCACAATGAGACTTTGTTTTGAACACAGACTCTCGTCTGATTGAGATCAGAGAACATCCAACTGTTTTGTTTTCGCTGTCAGAGTGTCCCCTGGTCTTTAACCACACACACACACACACACACACACACACACACACACACACACACACACACACACACACACACACACACACACACACACACACACACAGACACACACACACACACACACACGTCTGTGACCCACTGTGCAATCCAAAAGCAACTGTGGGACAAAAGGAGAAACAGCTGGAGGGATATAAAGAGGAGCAATGTGAAACGAAAAGGCAAAAGAAAAGATAAGAATGGGAAAAGTTTAGAAATTCTGTGTTCTCTGAGCTTTGTTGCATCAGAGTGGCTGCAAAAACATTTCTTCTGCATTCAGCTTTCACAAATGTCGAGTGAAAGCTAATTTAGTATTCAAGGAATGCAGCACTTTTAAAATCTCAAATGTACCACGTCTATCAGTGAGGTCTCTTGAAGCAGAAAACACAAGAAAGTGAGCACCATCCTGAATACAATCATCCGTGTGTCTTTCTGTGTCAGTAAGTCCTGTCATTTTGTGAAGAAAAAAAAGTTCCCACATGCACAATTTCTCTTGAATTTTTAATTTAAAGGCTTATACCCCCAGTAGTGTTCTGCTTGCACTGCCCTCTATCTCTATGCTAATGCCCAGATTGACTCATTATTTTCAACATCTGAAAGAGCCTCATTTTCTTTTATAGCTGCAGTGGCTAAAGGAAATATGCTGGTTTTGCAACAGTGTACACACAAACTGTCACCTCCCCAAAACGACACCATATGTCATTTATACAAGCAGCTTCCTGTATTACGATCAGCTTTTATATTTATTGCTCCATAGCGGCCTCACATGGCCATAATTATGACGAGTGGTTTGGGTTGGATTGTTGGGTCAAACAAACACAGGAATTTGACTCTGTTAATGCTGAGTTATTTTACCTTAATGTAACTACATAACTACATCCTGTGCCTCATGTGCTTAATTACATTGTGTATTTATATATGATATGACCTTTTTTTCTTAGCATAACCAAGTAGTTCTGTTTTCAACAACATAAAGCTGTGATTTCTACCTTTAGGTCTGAGGAGAGGTTGATTTTACGCCACAGTAAAAGGCGCTAATTACTAATTTATAAAATGCTCCTGTGGGTTGTATAGGGTGCCACAGGAATGAGCTCTTAAACCAGGAACAAAGTTAGCATTTTAGCACCTTGTGGTCTATCCTCTCAAACTCAAAGAGCATTTTAATGGGTTTTTGGTTAGAAGCCTGAAATAAGGTCTGTGGTTAACACAAGCTGAAGAGATGTTCAGGTTTTGTTGTAGGACATAAAACATGTCAGTACATTTTTTAAGTTTTCACATGTCCTTAAAAAGGCAGTTGCTAACAAGTGGCAAATGAGACAGATATAGTGGTTTTAGGGGATAACATCATCACGTCGGACATGGACGAGAACTCTCTCAACTTTTCAGTGCTCTTGCAAACTCTTGTAGATTGCAGATTAATTTAATAAGCAATGTATCAGCTGGCTATGGATTCGCTAGCATGTCAAAACCATTGGTTAGCTTGTTGGAGATGATCCGAAGCTAACGGTAGTGACGATGAAGTCAAGCGACCGTGGAGCTGTTCGCTATAGCAGCTCTCAACCTTGGGGTCGGGACCCCAATTGGGGTCGCGATATGATTTCTGGGGGTCGCCAAATCATTTTGGAAGTCAGCTCTGTCTTCACTGTGTTAAAGTGTTCATGTGTTAGTCTTTTTGGTCATTTTGTGTGTTTTTTGGTAATTTTGTGTCTTTTTTTGATCATTTTGTGGTCAATTAGTGTGTTTTTTGGTCATTTTGTGTCTGTTTTTGATCATTTTGTGGTACATTTGTGACTTTTTTGGTCATTTTGTTTCCTTTTTTAGGTCATTTTTTCTTTTTTGGGTGATCTGAACTGTGCGTGTGAGATTCTGTTCAGTGAGCGGGGGTCGCGGACAACATGCATATTAAATTGGGGGTCGCGACTCAAAAAGGTTGAGAACTACTGCGCTATAGCATAACATTAGCTTTTTACCTCTGTTGGCTGCATTAACGCTTCAAACATCATAAAAGTGGTGTTCATTTGTGAAGATTATCCTGCTGAAGGAAACGCATTAGCATCAAAGCTTATTTTAAGCAATGATCCAAAATCCAATGGAAAAATCCCATAGGTAAATTTTCAAAAGACCCCATGGTAATGCTACCTTACGCGTCATACCTTTTGCTCCCTATTAGATGTTAGGAACAAATGACCACAAAGCCTAACTGCAGTAACTACGGGTACAACTGAGAAAAACTGCTTTAAAGTTTATAAAGTATAAAGTTTTAACGTTTGTTAACTGGCCAGCCAAATGGGTTATTTATACAGTCTATGGTTATAGATTCAAGGTTCAAGGTTCAATTTATTGCCATATAGTGTAAACACAGTTGGATTTTTTTACAGCCACTCATGCATGGATGTGGTTGACAGAAAGGACATACAAGACAAGACATGATAAGACAAGACGACAGTGCAATGGATTGATAGGTGCTGTAAGTGATAATACTGATACTGATAAATAACAAAGTGCAAACAGTGCACAGGTAGGTAAGTGATATGACACTCATTTCTACATGTATCTATGATGTAATATTTATGCTAAAAAATCATGCCGATTTATTTGACCTTTGACCCTAAATGTAGTTAGTGCACCCTGGTTTTGCATTGCTGTAAAAGGTCTTAATAGTAATGCACAAACAGAGTGCAATTACTACGATGTTGTTTTCTTCTTTCAGCTTTTATATTTTGTTTTCAGTGAATAAACATTTTCAAATTGATTTTGTTATCAATGTATTTAAAAGTGTTTAACAACTCTTGTTTTAAAGCTTTTGCTTATTTTAGACTTAATATTATAAAGTAATGTTATATTTTAGTCTTAATCTAATTTTATCTCACTTTTTTTTACTTGATCACTATCTAGATAATATTTTCCCTTTCAAATAAACTTATAATTTCTATTATTCTTCTCTCCACTATTCAACACAATGAAGAAATTCAAGGCTGCACTGTATCACAGTCAAAGTGAAGTTACTGCAGTCTGCTTTGGTTTTGGAGTTGGATGCTGTAGTTGCTGCAATTTTTATATCATTATTTCTCCGAAATAAAGCAAATTTGAAATCTAAAACACAAGATACAACAGATAAAACAGACATCAAGGAGTTTTATTTTAGTTATAACTCAATTTCAACCAAAAATGTAGTTGCTGCAGTTAGGCTTGGTAGGGCAGAATAGGTTGGAGAATTTGTTGTCTTCGCAGTATGATACACTACAGTCCTGACAAAAAAAGATTAAACTACAAAGCAAAACTAAACTAAAAAGCTTGTTACTTCTCAGAATCTCCCTGCTACCATCTGTTGCCAAGCTGATTGGCATTCAGATTTGCACAATTTTTCACCACATCACATCCATAAATCCTTTCAGTTTCATTTGATGAGCCATCATTCTTGCTGGTTAAGAACACATTTCAAAAGAAGTAATTTTTATCCTGCTCAGCATGAGGGATTACTTTTGTTGTGGCTGACTTCTTCAGGAAAGTTAAGTAAGTTGGCTCCTTGGCTTGGCATCACTTGATGGAAAGGGCAAAGTTTTTTAAGTTTTCAGGAAAAAAGTTTTGGTCCATTAAAGAAAGGAAGACGCAAACAAACAGCTAAGGAATGAAAGAAGAAGACATGAAAGAAAAAGACGAGCAAATGGATGAATGGCTGATGGGGTGAAAGACTGGAGGATGAGCAGACAGAGAACCCCGGGTAATGAAGGCAGCAGAAGTTGAAGTGCTCTCAGTAGCAGGAGGATGAGGATCTTTATTTTAAAGAAGCCAACTCTTGACTATAATTGGGAGCTAGTGAGTGCAGACAAGTGAGTCTGTGATGTGATCATTAGCCCAAGTGTGGAGGTTTCCTCCTGAGTAAGAAAAAGGAGAGAGGCGGAGAAAGGACAACGAGCAGAGATGCCAAGACAACTACGGCCAAGAGGGAGAGACTTTTTTTAGACCAACCTAAAGACACCAAAGCGCAAAATGACAAGTGTATGGATGGAGAGCTGGAGGTAGAAGGAAGACAGTGGTCAGACTTAACAGAGATGGGAAATACCCAAGAATAATGTGATTCATCTAGGACACCCACTGATACTCCAGCCACTAAACTGTGAGGAGTAAAGGCAGAGTACAACGATTCATCTATTTGGTTTCCATTAGTTTGGAGAGGCAGTGGTTGGATACAGTTTGAGAGATGGATGCCTTAGTGCAGATCAAAGGGGTGTGCTTTCACTGTGTGCCAACTTCATTTGTTGGATGAGTGGTATCGGCTCTAGCACCACAACAAAAGGCAGAAAAACCAATGCCAATCACATTAAATGTCTCATTACCACTTGTTGCATTAAGTACCTTTTCCTCATGAGGAATCGACATGCAGCACAGCACAGTCAGACATCTGAACCAGTGATTAGTGGCTGAAAACGTGCATATTATGGTCTGCCACGAGTTAACAGCATCGTGATGGGCTGAGAAAATGTACTGTGGTTCCTATTATACACTGTGACCACTTGATTTGCTGGGAGTTTTTACTGTAATATATTCATCATTAAGACAGCTGTTGATAGAAAGTAAATACCTCCAGATGTAGATGTATTGCTTACAAAAGCTCAATAATAATAATAATAATTCATTTTATTTAATAGGGCGCCTTTCAAGGCACTCAAGGTCGCCTTACAACATGGAAAAAACAAAAAAAAAACAATGCAGAACATCATACATATCATACAATTTAAACAAATCAGAACATTTACAAATACATTACAATAAAGGAGGGGAGTTTGTGCGGAGGATCAGATGGAGTGAGCGAGTCTGAACAGGTAAGTCTCAATGTCTCATTTTCCATCTATTTCTGCATTTGCTGAATTTGCAACATGTGATTTTCTGCTGCTACGGATCTCTCAATCATGACAAGTTGACATGAAGCAATGCACTAACCCCAGTTAGAATTCCTTCAGTGTTTGTTGTTGAGGAGGTTTTTTAACCAGCACACAGTCAGGGGCTGCTAGCCCAGATGCTGCTAACAGTTACAGCTTGTTTCTCTGATGACTGAAGATCCAGATGTTCAGGAGGTTCTTACCGGGAGCCGAACTATCCCCAGAGTCCTCCTTCTCTCCAAAACAAATCGACCCTGTGATTTAAACCAGTAAAAACATTGAACAAAGCAGTTTCATGGTGAAAAATCTCTATTCCTCTGATGTAGTTCAACACCTTGGGGGATGGGCTGGAGCTCAGCTGTCGCTAAGATCCAAATATCCAATTACTTAAATCCTTCATCCGGTTTAAATGTACTCAAAAACAACCAAGATCTAAAAAGTGCATGTCAAATTGTTGCTTAAAACTGTATAAAAAGGTAACTTATGACAACTTCTGGCAGACATCCATATCTTTGAATAAAATGACTGATTCCTCCGAGTATGAAATTCGTTGGAAAAAGTATTGGTAACACTTTATAATAACCATCTAAGTGATGTTTATAGATGGTTTATAAACCAATTATTAACCATTTACAAAATTCTATACATATTTAATCTTTAAATGTTTTTTCAAACAATTTCTTAAAAGTATAAGAATCATTTTGTAATCATGTACATACTTAATATGGTGTTAAAAATGTTATAATGAGTGCAAAACTATTAATGAACTAATAATTATAATGTAATTGTTTGTTTATGGTAAAGTAACTATCAATTTACATTGAGGTACCTTATATTTGGCATTTATAAACATTAATACATTTTCTATTTACCATTCTAAATGGCCTATATACAGCTTATAAATGATGATTAAACATTAATAAACTGTTAAATCTGTTTACCATTTATAAATGATGGTTATTGTAAAGTGTTACCAAAGTATTACATTTTTTGTTCATGAGGATATGTTACATATCATACTTTAATGCAGAAGGCTTGTCACTATGGATGCTTTTAGAAATTTCGAGGCACTTTGATGTAGCTAAGCTTTGTGTTGTATTCTGTTCTGTGCCATCTATCTTTCACATGAAGAGCCTTTGCCCTTTACCGCTGGGCAGAGACACAGGCTGTCAGATTTTGCCACCTGACCACATTCTCTAATTAGCTACAAGCGGATCCACGGCACCAGCTAAATATTTTATTTGGAAGTGAAGGTCACGGCGGAGCTCCATATAGGATGTTATGTTGAAAATGTTTTAATTTATGCTTGTAATTATCAAAGCCAGGCACTGTGACCAAAAACATCCCTCGTTCTGCATCACTCGGGGAAAAATAATGAAGAGAAAGGCCTAGGAGCAAGGACCTCTGTGAATGTGTCAGCAAACAACAAACGCATGAGAGATGGAGAAATGAACCATGTCTAAAACACGGCCCCTCTGAGACAGTGCACGCAGCACATTCCACCTACATCACAGGGAGTGTAACAGAAGCATGCACAGCCCGTGTCAAAGGCCGCTCATTGATTTTCATGACAGTGTAATGGCTGCACACGCCGGTTTAGACTTACCTGCTTACATTACAGCGTCGCTCTTTTCGGCCTCGCTCCTTTCATGTCCAGGCTTGGGACTGTGCTTATTCGCTGCCTCCCAGGAGCGAGAATTTACAGCGCAAACACTCTCCTCATCTGCATTTTTCGGATTATTCACCACCCCAAAACACTGAGAAGCTGTGATCTGTATTTACATAAGGAGTCTGGACCAGGCAAGAGGTCTCCTTGCCCAGGGTGTCTTGGTGTTCCCGAGTGCTGACTCCTCTGACTCCACACATGCATCCTCAGGCAACCTATGTACTGCTTGTATTAGTCCATGAAGCCTGTCATCTTCAAAACTGTCATGCCGTCTCTCTCTTTCTCACTCTATCTTTCTTTTCTTTCTTTTGGTCTCTCTTTCCCCTCTCTCTCTTCATCACACGCTACCTCTTCTGCCACTGTTATCTTCGAGCAGAAAGTCATCTTTTTGTGTCTTGCCTTTGTCTCTTTCCCTCCTCTTTCCTCCTTCTCCATGCCACCTCTACAACGCGGCACCATCTCTTCATATTGAGTGTATTACAGTATGTCTTTTGTCAGAAGTTTAATGTTACACTGAGGCCAATGCGTCCGTTGGGAGAACTCCCATCATGAACGTGCCTACAGCTTGTGTGTTAATGAGTCTTTAGTGTCCGTTTTGATTGGTGCACAATAGCACTGAACCACTGCAGCTCTACCGCTGCCATATGAAGGCTGTGAGGCAAGACGGGATGGGGAAAAGATGCAGAAAGTGTAGTCAAGGAGATAGGAGGAGAAGAGAAGGGAGAGATAAGAAGATGGGATGGGCAAGGGGCCAAGGGGGGAATGAAAAAGAGCCACATTTGGAAGCTGGGGGGAAAGCATGAATAATGTGAAATGACACCACAAAGGAAAGATCTGAAGTACCCTGCTGTTTCAAGACCTACAGGGAATGCAGTTTAAAACATGCTCTGTATTTAAGCATGCATTTTAATTGAGGGATTTATTCAGCTGTAATCAAGTACCATAACACCCCAGAGAGATCCAGTACCAAGAGGATAGCAGGCTCTGAAAATACAGTATGTATTTTAAATAGTATTGCTTATGTATGTAAACAACTTTGTGTTTTGCATTCTTGCAGCAGGTTCAATGAGCAGATCTGGGAAACCAGTGCCTTTGAAATATTTAGTGATGCAGTCTTAAAAGGGAGATGTACAGTATAGAGAGCTTAGCCTCACAGGTCTGCAGGGCACGACGGGGTAAGGAGAGTTTGTGGCATCGCCTGCTCTATCTGTCCCTCTGTAATAGTGCCATTTGATTGACATGTGTGTATTTGTGGCTGTGTTTATATATGTATGAGTGTAAACTGTAGGTGTGGTGTGTATTTGCTGGAATGACTGTTGACAGAAGTCCCCTGTACTTAATGTGTTATTGACTGTCACTCAGCAGGACCTTCACAGCCATCACAATCAATTAATGTCTTATCATATAGTCAAGAAGTGGGCAGGAGTGTTTGTGTGTGTTGATTTCAAGGGCAACATGGATACGAGCACAGTAAGCTACTCACACAGTTTATTATGGTGCCTGATCAGCATACAGTAGGAAGGAAATATGAGAAACCTCAAGGTGGAACCAAATAAATACTGCTGAAGAAATAACTGCTGTCTTATCAAGTGCAGCAGCCAGCCTGAGCAGAGGAACGAATCAGTCTGGACATCCGGTATTTTATATACAAAACGTGTTATCAGATGGGACAGAGTTGGAGAAAAACAAAGAAGTAAGTGGGACTTATTTCACATGCAGGCTAGAAACTTTAAGGACATTGAATAAGCAGTGTATATACAGTATAGCTATCTACCTTCTATAATGACTGCTCATTAGTACTCTATCCTCCTCTCTTCATGCCAAAACTCTAAAAGTACAGCATACCACAAGTTCTCCAGCTAATGAGTTCAGATGTTGTGGAGGTGCTGGCTAAGTTTAAAGTTTCACTCAATTAGATTGGGTGTTTTTATGTTAGTGATATAGCTCTTTCTCTCTAATTCCCACTGCAAAATTATTTTAAAAATCGGTGTGAATGAGAATGATGATGAAAGACTTGCGCTGCATGTGTTCGTTTGCAAAGTTTACTTTTTGACATGGGCTGCTTCTGGAAAATTAGAGCTAAATATTAGCTGGTGAAACACATTTTAGATTTTTTAATGGTCAGGTTTTTAATTACTCTATTTTCGCTTACACCTGCATGAAGTTGATTAGTTTAGGTCGTAATTTTATATATAAACAAAGAAGAAGCATACTGCTGAGATCAGACTAGGATATATCAGACATTGGGCCTGAGGTCATAGTCGAAGATAACAAACACATCACCTGGACATCTCTATCTCTTTTCCAGTATAACAGCTTCTTCAATGAACAATGAACATAGGAGACCATGTTACATGTGGAACTGTGAGATTCTGGGCGCCAGACAAAACATTTTTCAGTGAAAGAGATCTGTGGTAAAATGTTTTACACCACAAATTATGGTCTTAAATCATCCCAAAAGCTTCTGTGATCAAAGGCTAAATTCAGACTGCAGGCCCAAATCTGAAACAGTGTGAACAGCAAAAATCACATGGAATATGATTTTGTTCAAATCAGACTTGGGTCACTTTCACATGTGGTCCTAAATTGGATACAGGTCTGATGTTTTCCAATGCAACCTCAGTCATGTTGCATTTAATGCAACTTTTACGTCACTGTAGAGCAGCAATCACAATTGCGCACTGGCGGGGGGAGTCACTCGGAGGCTGTGATTACATGATTGATTATTACAATCCCACCACTCCTGGCTCTGACTCCTCATCCACACACACCTCAGTATAGAGGAAGCAGCCATTGCTCCACAAAAAGCCATTGATAAAAATGAGAGAAAAGAGAAAGAAACCATAAGCTCTGACTTCAGTGGCCTCCATGTTTACTTGTGTACACAGCATGCTACAGTATGTGTGACGTCTTTGTTATTGCTTTTCTGCACATGTGGGTCAGTTCAGCACCATGAGTAGTTCATACTGGAGACTGATGTAGACACATTAAGCCAGCCAAGCCAAAAAAATTTGATCTGAGCAACAACAAAAAAATCAGAATTGAGTATTAAGACCTTCAGTGTGAACGTCACCAAAGAGGCCAAAATTCTGTCGGTGTAATTTAGGACCACATTCCCACAATGTGACTGCTGCTGTGATCTATGTCTACCAGAATAAGACATGAAATGTTGCAAAATACGCTGGCAAGCTAGCATTACGCTTCTGCTTGGAAACATATTTACTTCAAACTCTCTTCACAAATTCAGCAGTGAATGCTGTGCTCTTTTCCCTAGCTGTGACCGGCTTGGTCATTCATCACACAATCTGACATCCCTCAAGTTGCCAAGTGCAATATGTCATGTTATATGTCCTGCTGTAGAATGCATTACATCTACTTGTTACACTTCATTTGTTACGAAGCACAACACTAACACGTCTGTGCAGACGTTCACAGCTCCCCATGTAATTTACCCAATGAGTCGCTATCCTGCACAACTGGATGTATGGTGTGTGGAAGCATCTGAACCGGGGAATATAGTGTTGTGCATGATCATAAATACATAATTGAAACTGCATATTTAGAAAAATACATCTATTTATTCCAATATTACTTTAATTGGTGAATGTTTGACCTGTAAATTCTCTTGTATTTTACTGCATGCATCTAGTTCTCTTTTGCATGTAATGGCATAATTATAACTTGTTTGGCCTGTTAAAAGCAGGTCAATCACAGCTTATATTGTTAGGTTGTGTTGTGGGTTGTGTTCTTTATGGGTGAACTACTATAAACAGGGTCTTATAACCACACTGGTGTCAGATTTTGTTAGCTTGTGCACGTGGCCAATGATTTATGGTCGTGGGAGGCTTTTTACTAAATCATTCCGGTGGCATTGATAATTACGTTTAATGGAGTGAGTCGATAGTCAAACTTTGGATCTGCAGCCACAAATATTTTGAGTGTATGTGTGTGTGTGTGTGTGTGTGTGTGTGTGTGTGTGTGTGTGTGTGTGTGTATGTGTTAAGTGATGTATTACTCATGTTGTGGGGACATAAATCTGTTTACACAGCCACATTGTTAGAACTTGCACTCCGTATAGGGACAAAAAAAAAAGTTCCCATAATTTAAATAATTGGATTTAAGAGTATGGACTGGGTTTAACATTAGGGTAAGGCTCAGGGAAGGTCTCCAGGAAAAGAACCTAAGTCAGTGTAATGGAAATATGACATGCATGTGTGTATGTGTTCTGGTATTTCCTACATAATGAGGACCAGAAGAAGTTTTTAACCAACAAAATGAGGGCCTTTTTGAGAAGTGAGGACATTTTGGCTGCTCCTCAATTCTTTAAAGGCCTGTTTGAGGATTAAGAGTTGGTTTTAAGATAAAGTTTACAATTAGGTTAGTTGGTTAGGTTAAGGGGTTTGGGTTGCACATTGTGTGTGTCTGTGTTAATATCCTATGGTGCTGAAATGTGGGTTGTTGTTTTTTGCATTTTCCAAATATGGAGGCTGTGGTTATTGCAGAAGATTGAACTCAACTGTTCTGTGCACCTCACTGACGGAAACACAAGTCAGCTCCTGTGACTAAAGGTGACATGCATATGCTTTGATGCTTCTTTCTGGGTGAGGGTCTGTTTTTCTTTTCCACTTTTTGGCACAATTGGGTCCAGCTGCAGAATGATTCTATTTAAGTAACCGCACTTAAACGTTAGAAGCTTTGCTCATGAGCACATTTGTTGCTTGGCGACAGGAGAATGATACGCATCACCTTAGCCCCTCCCCACCGATTCCTCTCAAACATCAGTGATGTGGAACCCATGCACAGCTCCTCTGCTGCTCAGCCCTAATCGCCAACACTAAGGCTACCACCAACCCCCACTGTTGATTCTGCCGAGCTGTTAGCAATCAGACAGATCTATTGAGATCCAGGTCGGCCAACCTTGGGATTTCTCTCCAAGCTTTACCTGCTATATTCCCAGCCATTCTTGTTTGTAGAACCTCTGAAGGCTCTGAATATAGATACTACTTATACTAATCCTCATACCGTTTCCAGCATTTGTAAATTCGAAGCTTCCCACCATTTCCACAGTACACCTCGTTTTTCAATTTGGCATTAGTATGTTCACAAACTACTAGAAGATAAACATCCCTGGTAGCAGTTCATTTTCCACACTGATGATATTTAAGCTCCATATTTAGAAAATAAATGGTTCAGCGAATGTGAGAAATGTGTCAAGTCTTTCATTGAAAGATAGATGTCAAGACTGGCAGCGAGAGGTCTTGCAAGGGTGAGGGCTTTGTGTGTGGCTTCAAAAGAGCAGCCACATCAGTTCACTTAGAGTTTTTTTCTTTCCACTGTATGAATATAAAGAGCAGTACTAAGCCAATAGACCAATTGGAAATTCACTCTGAAATCAGGAATGTTAATATATGAGAGAACAGAAACACAATATTAGTGGACAGTGGTGCTGATCCTGATGAGCAAGAAATTGCTAGAACACAATTGTGCCGTTGTCACAGAGTTTGTTTTCTGAAAAGGTGTTCAGTTCAGCTTAGTGACACACACATCTGCGTCTTCGTTTTGGCTTTGACAAATGTTTTACTTTGCCCTCCGGCTTTCCCAGTGAAGAATACACAGTATAATTAATTATGTGACTGGGAGAAAGGAATATATTCAGTCTGCCTGTTAGGACAAGACTGAAACAAGAAAAGATCCAGCCTAATGTAGCTTTTCTTCCCCAGGAAAGTAATTTATGGACGGACAAATATGTGTGTGTGTGTGTGTGTGTGTGTGTGTGTGTGTGTGTGTGTGTGTGTTTGTGTGTGTGCATGCATGTTCCCATCATCCTCATTTAAGGCAGGCTCTTACAAGGAAACCATTTTAGTTCAAGAAAAATGTACCAGAAAACCATAAAAACAGCTACAATACCTGGAAAACTCATTTGTCTTAAATGGCTTGTTTATACTGAATGCTTCTATTCTCTCTCTCTCTCTCTGTATGGATCAGTCACAGTTACTGAGAAGAGACGGACTTATCTGTGCCATAAATAGACCCTTTGGAAATAAATTGCTCTCTTCGAATCAAAACAAAACCTGAGACATGTGGAGTTGTTCCGGTTTTGCCCTGAATCAAGGTTGAATGGATAATCAGCTCAATACCTTTTATACTCATCACCTAGCTGCATATAGTGACAGTCAATATGGGTCAAATTCTTTTTTTTTTTTCAAAGCTAATGCTAAAGAAGACCCTGTATTCACATTTCTCAATAGATTTTGTATTCCTTCTCACCAACCCGAATAGGTAAGTAGTGACACACACATAAACACTGGCTTTGCTTTCATGTAATCAATTCAAATTGTCAGTTTTAGTGTGAATTCATATTGTGAGTGTCGGCAGGTTAATTGGTTCTGGGCAGGTGCTGGGAAGCAATTTGTCTACTATTATTGGAAAAAGCCTCACCTCAGTCAAGGTCTACTCTAGTAATCACACCTTTCTTTGCTTGTTTCCACAGTTGCACAATGTGCGTAACCCGATCCAATTCGACCTAGATCCAATTCACTTGGTTAAGTGATTTTTTATGGTGCAGTGTAGGTCAAATTCACTAGGGGTAGTAAATTTGATCTACACTGCTCAGAGGTTTAACAGGGAGGTGCTGTTTGAGATGCAGTGCAGGACGGCTGTGGTAATGATGCTTTCTTTTCTCTCTACTCCTCTCTGCCTTTTATATTGAATCTGGCCTGTTTGAATAACGTATTTATGCACCCTCTCCATCCCTTTGGATGGACTGGATAGAGATTCATGATCCCCAGAGGCTGGATCCTGCAGACCTTGACTGTTAATGTCTTTCTGTCTTCAATGTCTTCATTGCATCAAGTGAACTATCTCCACATCTAATGGATGATTTGTCAAAAGATTTTGTTCAGACATCCATTGTTTCCAGATGATGACTTTAGTGAACCCCTGACTTTTTCTGTGGTGCCACCATGAGGTTGACTTTTGTTTTGGTTGAAAGTCTTGATGATTATCATGAAATGTCCTTTTGCCGACCCGAGGCTAACTTACACAGTTAAAACAATATATATATATATATATATATATATATATATATATATATATATATATGTATATATATATATATGTATATATATATATATATATATATATATATATATATATATATATATATATATATTCAAAAGATAAGAAGTTAGACTTTAGTTTCACACCATTTAATTAATTTGAAGCATGACATGATCATTTATATTAGTAGTTAATGTGAAATTTTGATAGAATCTTAGTCGAACGGTGTCCGATTTGAAATACAGTTACGCTACCTATAGTCAATGTATTGCCTACAGTAGATTGTGGTCGGTACGCCCTCAGTTTGGCTGTAGCCTCTTGGTTGATATCTAATTCAAGACAACACATGAAATTGTTCATCCAATTCAGCAAATGCAGACTACAATTTACAAAATTATCACCACAAAGTCACAGCTGCAACACCTGGTTTTCTTTACATTATTACTGTTACTAAATATTTCAACGGGTTTGGGTCAAACTGGGGACAACATACAGCAAACAATGAACATACATCCTGAATTTAAAAATTAAAAATGGGGGATTTGTAGCCATTCCCTCACCATCCAACGTCAAGCAGCAATTTTTTTTGTCTCAGTACAACAAGGTTGTGAGGAACCTTTAGATCAGCATTCCCCTCTACCCACTGATGCAACTTCATGCTTCTCAGTAACAGTTCCTCCTGTTTCCAGGCCTTCAAAGGAGTCGAGGGAGATAAGGTCAGCTGTTCTCACTAGTACTCAACCGCTGCAGGGATGTCTCCAAAGGAAGTCTCTAGTAACAGGCTATGCTGTGTGGTTTTTGCTATTGATCCTATGTGTTCATTAGTTGCTGCTCCAAATTATTAGTTAAGTCACAGAGGATGTTTGCATTCATCTCTGACAGATAAGCTTGAAGATTTAATCAAAGTACAGAGGCCATGCTGTGAATTATGTAAAAAAAATACTAAGTCAAAGAGGAAATAATCGTCCATTTTAAAGAGCTTATAGCTGCAGATAAAACTTTCCAGAGCACCCTGTCTTAATTGATCCCAGGGGATTTGTGGAATGGGGCTTTGACTTGAGTATAGACTTGGGATTTATTGTTGAAATAAGGGTCTCCCACCTTGAGAGAGATAGCAGCTGCTATTTGTTACTGCCCATCTATAACTTTGTCCTCCACAGATTGAACCTGCTCATCTGAGGAGGAATTGAAAAGTTTAATTAATTGGGTTTTGATCCCCAGCAATAGGGATTATGAGTCTCAGGTTGTGAGACACGACTCATCCTTCCTAATGATTGCCCGTGATTGAGGCGTGCATGTGAGCATCCTTGGGTGATGAGTGTGCATTTATAACCACGTTTCTGGAGGAGACGGAACATTTATCAGACAGAGTGAGGCTCTCTCTAACTAGTGTCAAAAGCTAACAGCCGACTGCTGCCTTGGCTGCTGCACAAAAGTAACAAAGCACCAAGCTTGTCAGAAATCTGGCAATGCTTTAAGAGCTTCCTTTACTCCTTTATTACCTTTTGTTGACAAAGCACAATTAGAAATCTTCGTAAATCCGCAGAGCTAATTTCCCTCTTCTACGATTTTCTTTAATGAGGTTTGGCAAGGTTTTGTTGTCAGTGCTTTTTCTCCCTGGATACATTGTTGGGTAACACTTTACAATAACCAACTAAATAATGTTTATAGATGGTTTATAAACCAATAATTAACATTTACAAAGTGCTATACATATTTAATCTTAAAAAAATGTTCAACCAATTTCTCAAAGGTATACAAATCATTTCAAAAATCATTAACATACTTAATATGGTGTTAAAATGTTAAAATGAGTGCAACTAAAACTATTAATAAACTATTAATTATAATTTAATTGTTTGTTAATGGTAAAGTAACTATAAACTTACATTAATATACCATTTATTTGCCATTTATAAATGATTTAGTTAGTTAAACATTAATAAATTATGTATTTATCATTCTAAATGGCCTATATACGGTTTATAAATGATGATTAAACATTAACAAACTATCTGTTTACCATTTATAAATGATGGTTATTGTATAGTGTTACCCATTGTTGCAGTTAATATAGCAACACACAATACATTTTAAACTAACCGACCAACCGGTTGTTAATTGATTAGATAAAAACCCTGCATCATACACACAGTTACCTTTGAATTGAGCCAGCCTGCGTTGTAATGTTCTGCTTTGTGTCATTTTGTTCAGCACGCTTCAGGTGTGGCTGAACACACATCCGTGATTTAGCACTTCTCTGGCAGCCAGGTGTTCATTTCACTAACAATAGAGCTGCAACGTCATTGTGCAACGGGCCAGCTCCATCCTCTCATCACAAATTAGAAAAGCTGGGCCCAGTCACTGCCTCGCTTCCCAGTCTGACTTGTAAATGGTCTTTTTATTTAAGGCATCCTCTTTGTCTCGCTAATCAAAGATGCCCCTTGTTTGAAATGCGGGTGAATGAAATGGAGGATGGGATGATGGATAGGAGAGATGGGTGGGAGAGAGGAAAGGTGAAGGAATACAGTGAAAGGGTTCCTGTTTTATTCATGGATTCAGTTTTGATTAGATGTTTTAAACAGCTGGGGTTTGGGATATGTTATCGCTCTCCTCTTTGTTGCCGTATCATCCCCTAGTGACAACAACAAACACAATGCAAAGGCTTGAGCTCAGTGATTTATATGGGAACACACACTACAGATAAAGAAAACATCCTGTATCGACTGCAACATTTGACTAAAGCTATTGAGAAAATAAACACGTACCTGCGTTCTCCAAAGCACAAAGTACTGTAGGTGAGCAGAAGTTTGATCCACGTGGATGAAATGACAATGATCACCCTGTGGCTGACAGCAACAGTCTCCCATATGGTTGATTGTCGATTTTACATCCACTTACACGTCTGCTGCATCTGTTGCCGCATATGAGTTTGCTCCCAGGTTTAAAGGAAAATCAAATAAACCAAACAAGCTTCGTGGCTGTATGAAAAAAAAGCAACCAGATTAGAGAAGACATGACAGGTTTGAGGAATACAGCTCTACAAATATCACCCATCTGTGTGGAATGGCACGAATACTTAAGTGAGATATGTACGCATTAAAAATCTCCTGCTGGAGACAGGAGGTGAGGAAACTGAAATACCCAACAGACCAATTCTGTTAAAAAGGAGCTTTGATGGATTACATGACAGTAAATGAATATTCCTACGACTCATTCAGTAGTCAGGAGATGCTCTTTATTTGTCAGATATTCCTACCTCGTTGCTCTCCTTTACACCCATGACACCACAGAGGGCTGATAACAACTCTGTTACAGCAAGGTTGATATAATTATACAGATACTGAAGAATAATTCACGGGGACTGTACATCGTCCCAAGCCAGATTATGCTAAATTTAAGTGGAAAGGTTCTCCAGAGGTGCCTCAAAGTTGTTCAGGTGCAATTTAACAGCTGACAAAGACACCGTCAACACTTGAGTGATGTGTTGTGCCAGCAGGTTTCTGTTTCCATAATAAGCATTGACTTTGAAGAATGTATGAGTCAGAAGGGGAAAGGTAAATCTCTAATCAAATACTGAACAAATAATAGTTGGTGGTTGCAAATTACAATTACAGCCGGGTATTAGTAGGACTGTGCTGACAGTGCGTGTTGTTCAAAAGCAAAAATGGTGAGCAGGTCTTTTTTTTATTATTCTTAGAGAGCTGTCTAGGTGAACCTTGCCACTGCATCACCTTAATTCATAATCGAATCTTGAATAAGGTCGACATTTTAAAAAACAAACAACTAAGGCCTCGTTTACACGAGGACGCTCGTGGGTAAAAACGACAAAATATTTTATCGGAAGTGCCTTTCGTTTAGACGGTGACGGCGTTTTTGGGGCTTAAAGACGCAAAAATCTGAAACCACCTTCCAAAGTGGAAAAGTTAAATACGCTCCGCCGTAGCGTGTCGTCTACACTGACAAGACGCAAAACTCTGATCTGATCTGCTCACGTCACGTATGTGTTTACGTCACATACATGCTCCAGTAAAGGAAATAAACAAACGTGGGATTATTTCCATGCGTCGGACCTTCAAGCTGTTCTGGCAGCTCTAATAAACTTACAGGAGTCTTTCCACCAAATGTACAGGATATGTACAGATAGTATTAGTGAACAGAGAAGGATCTGTAATTACCTCTATCACATTTTGGATGCAGCAATTGGTCGGAGGCGAGCCAGAGGGCTGTGAAAGAGACCTGGGAGATCTAGTGATGGTGGAGAACTTTGTGGAAGGAGTAGCTGATGAAAATGTGTGGCGTGAAAACTTCTGCATGCCCAAAGATGCTCTTATGGCTTTAAGTGATGCCGCCTGGCTGCATACAATCGAATTTCACACACTTTTGCGTCACTGTATGCAGCAGATTTCTTCCCGAAAACGCTCGTCTAAACGAGGAATAAAAAGTGAAGACGCGACGCCACTTTTGCGTCTTCTGTTGAGACCGTCCTCGTGTAAACATAGCCAAAAACACAAATCCAAGCGACATTTTTTAGTCCGTTGACTCTCTCACAAAGTATTGGGGAGTAACTAACTACATTTTGCAATAGCTTGGCAACTACAATTATAATTGCATTGTGATTCAAGTAGTTAAGTTACCTTTTTCCATTTCTGTGGAGTTAACTTCTGAACTTACAATTTGCAGCAACGTCTGGCCCTAATGAGTGAAGCCAATGCTGAAATGACTTAAACCTGCATTCTTTCTAATGGCCAACAAGGGGAAACTGCTGCTTTCAAAATAGAAGTCTGTTTGCATGTAAGTCAATAGGAAAATGGCCCTACTAGTTAGACCTTTTTATGTGTTATTTTGTTAGAATTTCCTATCACATGTAATTGTAAGTTTGATATGTTTTAAGTACTTCTTCTAAGGAGCTTAGCAAACCAAACTAGATTTTATTTTAAAGTAGCTTTGCTGCAGTTTTACTTCTTTTAGTGTGAGGCAATTGATAGTTCACAAAGCTACGCTTTTAAAGTAACTGAAGAAATTGTTTGATAATTGGGAAATGCTCATTCTTCTAAATCTGTTTTTGGAGAGAGCCTTTTATATGTTCACATTTGTTTTTGAGATTAAAAAAAATCTTATTATGAATGTAGACATAGTGCCAAATCCATCACTGGTGTTTAATGTGGTGTATCTGTACAGATGTTAATCCTTAATCAACATATGACAACACTGTGCAATGATGTGTTATGTTTCTAAATTGGCTTACCTTTCAAAGAAGCAATATTGTTTCCTCTAGTTCTCTATTACATCATCTGTTATCAAAAGGTGAGTCTAATTATTGCTGATTTATTATTACTGCAGCCAGATAAGAAGAAAACGGTCTGGCTTTAACTCTCTATTTGGTCAGAGTCTCTGAATATCAGTTTTATTTATGTCTACTAACACGGAGATTGTTTAAAATCCAAAAATATCTTCTCTCCGCTTGGCTGGAAATCTACAGTATAATCAAGCTCAAACTTGGACATTCCAGAAATGAATTAATAAGGTGTTGGCTCTCTTTGCACGGCAAAGTCAACATCCATGCCTTGTCTGGAAGTACACGGCATGAAATGTGTGGAGATTTAGAATTATGAGTTGGCTGCCCGTGGTTATCTCAGAAAGACGTTCTTGGAAGAAATGATTCAATTGCTGTGGCTCCATTTGAAATGTATGCATCCGTCTTCAGCCGCTAACAGAAATGGAAATCGGCAGCCAGGAGAATTACTGTTGAAACACTTTCTCTTAGCCTTAGCTTGGTCTGGTACAAGGCTTTGAAAATCCTTTTAGAGGCTGGTGCCACACAGAGGTTGGACGACTCAAGAGGAGAGGGGAGGAGGGTGAGGGATAATGGGGGGGAAGCAGGTTTTATGGTTAACAGCAGACATGATATCCAAGTAAGAAAGTGGAAAAGAAAAACAGAATAATTATTCACTTTATATTGTATCAATATGTTCCTATCAATCATAACTCTTTAATGTTTAAACAGATAGAACTCAGCTCTGGCAGAGTGAGTATTGATCAGAAACAATCGATAACCTGTGTTTCTGGGTGACTGCGATGTGTGGCAGCTTAGAGCATGCTGCATCATCACCGCCAACGGCTCAACCCACTGTCCAAACAGATCAGGATCAATTAATCAATAAATATCAGTATGTATGGTAAAATACTGGCATCATCAGCAAATCAGAAAATGTTCTTCTCATCAAGCAATGCCCAACAGTGTGTTGTTGCTTCAGGTGTGACAGTGCTTGACAGAGAGCTTGACATTCATAAGTTGGTTCAGATTTCATGTCAACATATGATGACATGAGATGGTTTACACTAGGGGGAGACAAAGACCCTTCATAGATGGACAAGCATTGTGCCCTGCAGATTACATGGATGGTGATGTAAGGTCATATTTTATGATGGCAGAATGAAAAAAAAAAAAAAACCTGCAACTCTTGCAGGCAATAAGTGGGAAAGTGAAGGCTACACTTGGAATTCATTGACTACAGGTCTCACCATTTATAAAACAGCTTTGCACTGTGTGTGCAAACTGCTTTGTCAGTTGGATGTTTAGCTACGAAATCCAATTTTTGCCATTAGTGACACTTTATGTAATTAGCTATTTATGAGGAAAAGACAATTAACCCCAAATAAAGAGTGTTAAAGTCAGGGCTAATCCTGGTGTGATGTCACTTAAAATGGCTACCAAAGCAGCGAGACAGTTTGGGCCTAAAGTGGCTGCACTGAAATGTATATTAGTAGAATGTGGGCCATATTACTGGGTTGTATCCTCAGGGAAGCACGTTGTAACAATAGAGAGGGAAGAAGGAGAGACTCAGAGAGACAGAGAGAGAGAGAGAGAGGGCGAGGCGGGGGAGGGCTATAGAATTGCACTTTCACAATGTGTCTCAAAGCCATAATGTCATATTGTTGCAGAGTTTATGGGATGTGTCTCACAATCAATAACCAATCTATGTGAACTTGATGGATGGATAAAGGTTGCACTTGTTACATTACCTGTTTGCCATTCCGACACTAAACCTAACCTTGGTAGGTGTGTGGAGGCATTCCTTCTGTCTATCAAGCCTCTTGCAAAGCATGCTGGGTGACTGGTGGCTTCTTTATATATATATATATATATCTATATATATATATAGATATATATATAGTGCATTGCAAGTAATAAACCTTTTTTTTATGGCTGTGCATAAATGACTGTGTCTCAACTATCGCATGGTAATATCTTTTGCCAGGCAATCTGCGTTGCTACAGGCATGCCTGGGTTGCTATAACAACAGCTGCTGCTATATCTGTCACTGCTGTGGGTCACGGCTAGCTAAAAGAGCAATCTACATCACATCTCTCCATAACTGCCTGTCTTTTTCCCTTTCTCTTGTCTCGCCTTCACCTTTTGTAGTCTTTCTTTGTCTTGCATAACCTGTCTTCCTTATCTGCACCAGCTCTGCTCCCACTGAATAAAACTCATCTATACAGTACTGTATCGCAGCTGTGTAAGACTGACATTTAAAATACACAGAGTTTACTTAAAGTGGGAACAAATCGAAAGTCTTTGTTCGGCTTTTCTTTGCGGTTAGTTAAAGCTGGAAACACCACAGGTCCTTATTGCGGTTGATATAGCACCCATGTTTTTCCTTTCAGCAGCAGCACAGTCACAGATAATAAGGAGAACATAAGGCAGAAGTCAATACTGCATTTTCCTCTCAACATTCCACTCGTCTCTTTGTGCAATTTCAATGGCATCGGCACTTAAAATTACACAGAAGTGAGAACTTTTTCAATAAACAGAGGAGCTTCTACACAGGCTGTGGAATGCATTGAATTTATTCGTTTAAAAGCAGCTCCCTCACACATATATGTAGAGGACAGAGAGCAGTGTGGTATGACTGAATCACAGAATATATACATTTCTACAGCGTTGTACTATAGAAAGAGGCACACATTTAGTCTCAATAGCAATGCTACTGTAGGACACCAGCAACAGCCAAAGCTTAAGAATACATTTTAGAGTTTAAGTGTATGCAGTGTGACTTAATCTACTGAATGTACTTTGACATCATAGTGCTGAAAATGGATTAAAGATTTACACCAAGGGGACTATAAGAAAGACCTCTGGATGATTCAACTCAAATAGAAAAGACTGTTCTCAGTAATGTTATTCCTACACTGCAAAAAAAGCCAACTTGTATTTTTCTGGCCTAATACAGTGATTTAAGTTGGAAAAACTGTGAAATATAAATTATTGACTTTTAGGGCAATAATGTAAGTTAGCACAACAAAGGAAGCCAGTTGTCTGCTCAAAAACAAGTTGGTGAGTTGTTGTTACTTATATCTTTAAGTTGGGGTTCACAACAAGGGACAATAGTTCTGATAACTCTTATTTCTTTGTTGTGAAATTTGGTCATTAGCGAAAGCTAGCGGCTAACTGATGCTAGCAGCTAACTGATGCTAGCGGCTAACTGATGCTAGCGGCGCTGCTTGTTACAGCTACAAGAGTAGCCATTAGCGTATCAATGCTAACTCAAAATTGTGGTCGCAACATTAGCAGACATTTCATAGCGGCGTTACAATCGTGTCAATTCAGCACATTGCAGAAGTTAGCAGAAGTAAGGATTAAAAGTTATTACAATGTAAAATTATAAGTTAGTACAACTTACAGTTGAATTCAGAGTTGAGCAAGCTCAAAAACAAAACTTAAAATATTTAGTTTAATTGTCCAACTTAAAATTTTATCGAAGTTTGTTGCCTTGAAATTTTGAGTTCACCCAACTTTTCTTTTTTGCAGTGTATGAAAAGTATTTTTCCTATGAAAATTTTTTTTGTAGCTATCCCAGCAAACTGTGTCTTTCTATGGAGCATACAGACCGAAGACTCATTGAGGGTGGGTGGTTTGGGAGGTGGACCGGTGTTGGTGACTTCTTCACTCATGTTCAACTTTACCGTCTGCATCGGTAAATCTGTATGGAAGTATTGACTTTAAATCTAACTCTGGTCTTTTTCTTTTCACCTTAAAGTCCGGGTAAAGTAAAATAAGAGATTTGTACAAAAACATAATATACAAGGTAGAAAAATCACAGCGAAAAAACATGTAAAAAGACTTAAAAATATATATGACTGAATTTTGGAGTTAGACCATAAAACAGTTTTTCAACATTTTCTGTCTTCAGGATATTTTGGGCGTGTCTAAAATCATCATAACTCCACCCCCAACAATATATAAGTATCTTTGCCAATGGTGGCTAACGCTGATAAATTTACTTATGTTGTTTGGTGATGCTAAGGTTACTCGTGTCAGCGATCATGTCAACAGAAGATTACAATCTCTTAAGTAATATCCTATATAAGTGCTCATTCTGGAGCATTTTATGAACCTAAATATAAACCGTAATGGTCTACGGGTGGTTGCAAGGACCTGCGTGCTGTGACAATGCACCACTTTTGGCTGACTGTTTTTAATAACACATTTTTCTATGGTGGGAAAAACTAATTTTGCATATATGTTTTTGCTTTACCCAGACTTTAAAAAGAGGTACTTTTAGTGCCCAAACCTTCCCAAGTAGTTGGGAATCGCAACAGCAACCGCTATTATGTAGGACATCACACAAACTGCGTTGCAAGGTTTAATAAGAAATCACCCCATCCTGATCATGAGAATACACTGAAAAGAGTGACTTGATAGTCAATATCATATGTTTTTTTTATATCTCCATTACATTGTGGTTTCACTGATGCACACAGCAAAACAGGGAGGAATGCACATCCACACAGTATAAAAGCTATGCAATCCAATTTCCTTAAAAACACATTAAAAAGATATTGGCCAATGCGAATAAAACTGTGACCCAAAAATGAAGCGCGAGCTATAAAATTGTAATAAAACAGAATGAACTGAATAAGTACTACAGAGTCAGTGTATAGGGTGTATATGACAGTCTTGACAGCACAGTTTTTTTCATTGGATCGTTTCCTGTTTATAGGTTATAAATCACAGAGGCACCACTAACTACTAAGAAAATGTTCAGTAACTCTACGCACCGGCATGTCGAAATGAAGCATGGCTGGTATTTATCTGATAAATAAGTGCAGGATAGTGACATTTTTAATCTTTGACCTGCTGTATTTAATAAAAGCCCTTCATTTCAGATGCCTGGCACAGCATTATTTCTTTAAAAAAAGCAGGAAAGGGAGGAGAAAAAATGAACACTTTGACATTTTTGACTGGTTCTTCACATAATGCAGTCGATACACAGGGGAGGTCGGTTGGCAGGATTCCCATGGCTGTCTGCGAGTAATGATACCTTCATAGTGGCACAGATGAGGTTGTGGACTCTGTATCTGTTTCTGTCACATGATACTGAAGTCCAATAGTGATTTGTTAATACCTAAAAAAAAAAACAGAGCAAAATATCATGTTCAATCTTAGTCAACATGGAATGATTTATATGGTAAATAACCAGTATGATATTAAATTGAACATAATTTTATTCACATAAACAACAGTGTCCTTTTGGATTACTATAACACAGGAGCCCTACTTCATATACATGCAAATGCAATACATCATAGATTGCTATAATTTAATCTTCCTTATGCAAATCAGTGCTTGAGGGGACCGTGTTTGAAGTCCATGTTTTTGAAATTGTCATGCTCATATCTAACTGTTGAATGAAATACTTCACAGCGAATGGAGAGTGAGCACGGATGGAGGACTTGTGATCAGACAACATTTTTTTTTTTTAAATGGCAGGAATGGAAGCCCTTTTCGAAGGGAACAAGCAAGAGGAGATATAGTTTGAACAAGTACAAACAATGAGTTGAAAGAGAGGGGAATGATTTCACGGAGCGGCGGTCACATGTAAAATACCGTGTCACTGACAACCATGTTTATTCGGTAACCGGTGCGGCTGGGTGGTCTTTCTGCTCAGAGGGAATGGCTAGGTAGTTTGTCCTGCGGGCAGATTGGTAGAAAAACAGAGTCTAAGACCTGGTGGTAGGACCCACCATGTACCAGAGAATATTGCTGGTTAAAGGGACATCTGACATTTCTGTGGCTTATATCTCAAAAACTCACTAAGCTACACAAACAAAATTACGCATTTCTGGAAGCCAACCTGGAAGTTGGCACCGCCATGGGGTCTACTGAGCAACATGGTCTCACAGGAATCCGTGAAATAGCCACGGATTTGCTTAACTCAAAATCCGTGGAATAGCCACGGAATCACTCAAATTTCCGTGAAACTGACACGGATTTCGCTACAATGCAAGTTAATGACAGTCATATCCCGTGGCTATTCCAACATACGAAGTGATTATGTACATTCACTGAGTGAATATTTAGAAAATAAAACATATATTTCTCGCTAGAAATGTGATCAAAATCCATTTTTATGCAGAAACTAAGTCAAAATATTGATTTTTTTTCACTAAAAATGAGAGAACTGTCCGCCATGTTTTTTGCTCTGACCGCCGGGACCTTGAAAGTCACGTGACTTGGAACAAACCAATAGGAAAAAATATCCATGGAATAGCCACGGGATATGACTGTCATTAACTTGCATTGTAGCGAAATCCGTGTTAGTTTCACGGAAATTTGAGTGATTCCATGGCTATTCCACAGATTTTGAGTTAAGCAAATCCGTGGCTATTTCACGGATTCCTGTGAGACCAGGTTCTACTGAGAATTTCTTCATTGGATTTTGTATCATTGCAGAAAATAAGCTCTGTGGCATTTTGTTCAGCAGGATAATCTTCACAATCACTTTTATGATGTTTGAAATAGAAGTAAAAGAAGTAAAAAGCTAACGTTATGCTATAGCAAACTACAACAAGGTCGCATGACTTTAAATGTCACTACCGTCAGCTTTAGACACTCTCCAACAACCTAACCAGCCGTTTTGACCAGCTAGCAAAAATGTAGCCTAATAAATTTTTTATTAACCTAATCTACAATCTATAAGAGTTTGTAAGAGCACTGAAAAACACAACTAGAGGCTTTAAAGTGGACTAGTGACAAAGTTCCTGTCCATGTCCGGTGTGATGATGTTTAATGTCCCCGTCAACCACTGTAGTCTCATTTAGCCACTTGCTAGCAACCGCCTTTTTAAGGACACGTAAAAATGTCAATATTATAGTGGGGATAGTAACTAAAGTATTTTATATTTCATATTTATAACCTGAACATCTCTTAAGCTTGAGTTAACCACAGACCTTATTTCAGGCATCTAACCAAAAACCCATTCAAAATCCTCATTGAGTTTGAGAGCAGATACCCCAGAAGGCTAAAATGCTAACTTACTTCCGGGTTTAAGCGCTCATTCCTGTAGCACCCTGCATAGATTAATGAATAGCACTACAGGTAATAGGATGTTTAGTTTTGGGGTGAACTGTCCCTTTAAGGTTTGAACAGCATTCACTAAAGTGGAACATGATTAAATTCCCTTCATTTTGGGACTGTGAGGCTTATGTGCATTCATATTTGTCCTTTATTTATGATGTCACAGTAATGTGCACCGCCAGAGGAAATTCATTATAAAAGATAAAAAACCATTATTGTAATATGAGACATGGTGTGATTTTGTACAGGCTGTGCATCAGGATGACATGACAATAGCAAACTTTCATATTGTTAAAAACCACAATACCTTCACCAAATATGCACCCAATTCAATAAAGCTGCACAAAAAACTGTAGACGAAGGAACATTCATAATAGTGAGAAGAGTTTTGTGCCTCTGTCAGCACATTGAGAACATAGCCTCATTTTGTACATCTTTGACAGATTATCACTTTTGCTGCTGCACTCCATCTTTTCCCTTGGTAACATGACTAATACTGTATGATCTGAGCCACTAATGCATCACAAAATAACCTCAAAATGTTCTAGCTTTGGTACATGACCATTAAGCAGAGGTAACTCAGGAAGTCAACCACAAAGCACAAATCAGCCACTTTGAGTGGGTGTAGCTTCTCACTGTGGGATGGCTTGTCATACAGGTCAATAATGGCTGTGAGGCGGCAACGACCCATTAACTCTTTCAGCTGCAGGAACTGATGGAGTTTACAGAGTTACGCACATTAGATCAGTTGGTGCTTAAATTAATGTGCACTCCGGATCTGTCCATGGATCAATAAACTTCACCTAAATGCTCAGGGCTGATTTCTACTTTGAAAACATTAGTTCACAGCCCCCTAATGGCTAAAATGTGTCATTAAATGTTGCATCTAACGCTTCCTTACATTTCCTTCCATGGCCTTCATTAACAGATTTAAAACAGGCCTAACTGACTTAATGAGGCATTACTTAAATTTCTACATTTTAATGCAGAAATACTTGTTTAATGTTGCTTGATAAGCTCTGATAAAGTTATATCAATCAAACCGCAGTTAATTAACAAATTATTGGGAATATGCATGTTGCACAATCCATGAAAAATACAGTATAGTACAATCTACAAGCACAGCTAGTGCAGTTCATTGTGCAGTTTTAGCTGATTTGAGTTGTAATTGGGGCTGCAAAAATGGTTATCATTATTATTACTAGCGATTTATTTGCTGACTATTTTCATAATTCATTGTTTTGTCTATAAAATGTTAAAAAGCGATAAAAAAGAGAGAAACAAAACAGTATTCACAATCTCCCAGAGCCCAAGGTGACATCTTCAATCACTTGTTTTTGGATGATTAACAATCAACAACTTGTTTCAACTATCATATTTGAAACAAGGAAACCAGCAGAACCTTTAACTTTTACCTGACTTTTTTTTATTTAAAAAATGTCTGAAATTGTTACTCAATTATTACAATAATGTGCTCATTTTGTTGATGAAGACATCCACAGACTAATAATAATATAATAATTCTAGCTCGTGTTTATTCAGTTCAGTGGCTGTTGAGGTTTTTATGTGCCGAAATTGCTTTGGTTTGTATTTTTTGTCATTTTGTTTGGTAATGTTTTATTTTTCAGCTCATACTTACTTTACCTCTTACTTTACCTTGTCTCTAATATTTGTATGTGAGTATTCAATTATTAAACTATTTAACTACAATTAGTTGCTAGTGTAACTAACCAAGGGAGCAAACAAGTCAATGTCATGTATATTACTGTTACTGTTACTATTATTATTGAAATTTCAAGTAATAAATTAATTGAGTTTTTCTTTCAAGGTAATCCGTTTTTTTTTCTATGAAATTATTAAGATATTACAGAACTGTAAAAGAAAAATGTTATATGCAAATGTTTGTTTGTGTTTGATGTTTCACATTAATCTTTTGAGCTCCGTGCGTCACTGCATTAATAGTCTGCAAAACCACAATAACTGGATCAGCACATGTGCTCTGAGTTATCTGCGATTGTTCTGTTCAGGTCATAAATTGCCATTTTAAAAGTTGTCAATCTGGATCGGCTGGCCTCGTCAATACTGAGGCAATCCGGTGGGAGCTGACTATACAAGTGCATTGGGGTCTTTGTCACTGCTGACAAGGTGACACAGAAAGTGGGTTTCTGATGGAGCTGCAAATCCACCGCGGATGTAAAAAGGGTGTTTAGAAAGAGAGAAAAAAAGAGCAGTCAGCAGTGCTTAGAATTATTCAGGCCTGTCAGGTAGTCTAAGTGAAAAGACACATTACTGTTGCAGGAAGGTTACAAACTAATGCAGTGTAGACTCAATTAACTCCCTGTCTGTCTGACTCTCTCCCTTCCACTCTGTCCCACAAATCTTTCTTTCCGACATGTTCCTGAATTAATAACCAGACACCCAGGTATACACAGGAAACACTTTTTGGGCACACACTGGCTTACTGTGTTATGAGTCATAGAAAAGAGAAAGATTTGACGATATTTTTGTTTTTTCAGGACAGCCAGTGTTTCAATTAGCTGTGTTTACATCTGTCAGTGTGACACTCACGCTGGGTCCTGTGTCTGCTCATCAGACTTGGAGATCTTCCTGTAGCAGTAGACCATCTCCACCAGCAGCCAGAAGGTCAAGAAAACCAGTAGCACATACATCATGATCTCAGAGTAGATCGCTGTGGCGTCTCCAGTGGCTGCAGACCAAAAACAATAGCAAGGAACATGTATTATTCAGTATGCATCCTTTCTATGAATGTATTTATGTTCAATAAAGAACAGGAGACCGATTTATTCGCTGGTTTAAGAAAACGCTAAGCTTGTTCATGTATGTGCAACACCCACAATCATCTGTCAATCATAATAGAAAGCGCAATATTTCTGTGGTAATTTTATTTTCATTCTTCTGAATGGCATGTCTAACTCATTATATGGAATATTTATGAGTGTACATCTGAACTTAAAGCAAAGCAAGGTCGTGTTTGTGGTGATCACCCTGTTCGAAGATTCATTTAATAATGATGCAAAAACTATATGTTGCATACAGAACATTATGACCATACCTGAGGTACAATGATAATAGAGTCTAGGGAGTTAAAGGTGCCCTGTGGAGTTTTCTTGTAAACAAAAGTTATGATTATATTCAGTGTTTCTGACCAGAATGCATCTTGTGTATCCCTTAAGGTCTACTGGATGTGTTGTGGTCCTTTCCATCATCAAAAAAACAACAATTGCAGAGCCATTTTAAAAAAATAAACATTTAAAATCAGTCATTATTGACATATTTCTTTTTTTTTCTTTTACTGCCGTTGCATGAAACTGACAGCAGAGTGCATATGTGTCTTATGCACAATGCAAACAGAAATAAGTAAAAACATTGCTGCTAGAGGTGAAAAACTCCACAGGGTACCTTTAGATATGGAATAAGATGGATATGCAAAGTCACAGTGGTTCTTCAGGGCATCACACACCTCATATTTAAGGTTATATATTAGTTTTATTCAAAGAAATGTGAGAGTTCTAACAAATAGTATAACATTAATTTAATGGCCTAGGTTCACATTATTTCACGTGTCTTAGAAGAATACTCATATGCACCCATGGACACTGAAACAGTGCATTCAGTTTAAAGTGATGGGGGACGAAATCCTCATTTTTTGTTTATCTGAAGTTGATATGAGGCTTCATTGGTCTGAGTTCATCGGATCAAGTAGGTATCTGCCAAAGTTACACTCTTTTTAGTTCAGATTTTACCACTTTTTGTTCCAAAAGAGTTGTGGATAGAAGAATAGTTACAGAAAGAGGGGATTTAACACAAAAAAATGAAGAAGTTTGGAGGCTATTGATTTAATTTAGACGGAAGCATTGTATTACCAAATATATTCTTTCTAATGGATTTTGCAGAGAACAGTTTCCTTCATCACTCCCATTAGAAACATTAGAAATGGATCTTTTAATGACCTGTTAAAACAGGAGGAATGATTACAGCAAATAAAACGTTTATTTTGTACATATGTGCACCTGACGTGAAAAAAGTGAACCTATTTTCTTATATATCTTTAATTTCAGGATTATTATGAGCCACGGGGAACCACTGTGAAAGTCGACGTGTACCAAATTCCAGAAAGCCTGCTGACGAGACATTTGACAGTTTTCACTGATTTGATTCTGCAGTCTCTGCAAATAGAGGCTATTAGTGTAATGTAATCCCTTAGATGGGAAAGCACAGATACGTTTGCCGTAAGCTAATCCATTCCACTACTATGGACATCATTACCGTAATATGATTCTCTCGCTGTAATGTACAGTTCACTCACTGGCGGCTTTGTGAAATTTGGTCCCACATGTATGAGATGTGAAGGAGAGGCCTTTAAATACGTATTAAAGATCAAACTGTAGTATATTTTGAAAAGTGTCACTTCGGAGGATAATCACATTCAATTTCTTCTGTTTTCCAGTTACAAACCAACTAGCCTGGCCTATCTTGGAATGCCTCTGATAGTGAACTATATACCACGTGCAAGCCAATATAAATAATGCAAAGTTAAAGAAATAAAGTTGTTCCAAATATACATGTTGCATATTCGATTTAAGGTGGAAAATGACACATTCAGCAAGCCAAGCATTCGGGAAGCAGAATACATTACCCCTTATTATAGATAGCAAAGTAGCTGGTTTGAATTAACCCCTTCACTGACAACAGAAAGAAAGCTTTGATGAACAATAAAGGCAGACAAAACAAGACACACAATTATTCCTCTTCAGTACAGTTGCAACAAAAGGGGAGAGAAGGAAAGTGGTGTTGTTAGTGGCAGAGTGCCCTCACACTGATGCATCACTTAGTGGAAAACAACGGGGTCGGAAATATATAATAAAAAGCAGAAACCCACTTAAAGCGGTCAGATGAACACTTTATGCAACATCGAAGGAGGGGCGTGTACAGCACAAAGAGAACACTCAGTGCACAGAAGTCAACACAGCACAGACTTGTGTTTCTACCGGAGGGATTGTGAATTAACACGCCTGAGCTGAACCTCTTCAGCATATAGTGAACAGTAAAGATCAAGCTATTTTCTCTACTTTTCTTGATCATAACCATGGAAAATGACTAAATATCAGCTCTAAATTTAAACTCTTATGGGCTATTTTTGTTGTTATCATCATATTTGTCCAAACAAATGTACCTTTAATTGTACAAGGAATTACATGAACAAGAAATTAAAGAAAACAATTGTCTAATCATTTTTTTCCATGACTGTACATCAGCATAATAATTAGTTTTGTTGGCTGTTGACATTTTCAGTTATTGGATGCTAAAAAATGGGGTTGTGATGTCAAGATTGACAGCTGTGATTGACATGTGAGTGGTAAGGCGGGAACTCCATCAACCAATTACAAACATGCAGACTCTGGCTCCAAATATGCCAATATCCAGGATATTTTAGCTTCATTTTTGTATAAAGGAAGGATGGAGAGACAATATAATTTATGCTGATATTGTAAAGAATGCAGGAAAAATATAGGGCAGACAGATTAATTAAACATTTGAGATATTTTGCAGTGCAACTCTGCTGAACCAGTACTGGCCCTGCAATAGCTTCTGTTTATACTAAGACTAAATATGAATTATACATTTATTTTAGAGCTTATTTCAAAATAAAACACATTTGTGATGAGAGGGGGAAAAAAACTTAAAAAAAAAAAATCTTTAGATTTGTCAGATTTAATTTGTATATATTTTGGGATGGGTGTTTGTTTGGTAACCTCACAGGGACATGCAACCGACTGAGAAACACAAGTCTGAGGACTGAATAATGACATGTGGAGCTCTAGAATAACTGGTTTGTTTCAACACAGAATCATAGCTTGCTAAACCGGATCACAGAACACAGTGGAATAACATTGAAAAAAAAGAGAGAAACTATAAGCCGCACCTTTCTCTTTCACCTTCAACCTGATCTCCTTTTCGACAGACACAGAGGGATTGAAGAAGTCGAACTCAAACTCGCGAAAAACATGGCACTCATAGACGCCAGTGTCATTTAAGGTGACATTGATGATTCGAATGGACACATCCTGCAAGTCCTGGCTCCCATTCCAGGCCAGACGGCCCTTAAAAGGCCCGTCGAAATCATAATGCGTGTCAATTTTATACTGGTATATCTAAGAGGGAGAAAGACAGGCAGACATGCATTAAATAAATAGTATATGAAAACATGCAACCTGTTGTGTCCAGTGACGGTTCTAAACCAGTTTTACTGTGGGGGCCGAGGAGGGGCCAGTGTTTAATCAGAGGGGCACATTAAAACATGGCAAAGATTATATTTAAGCATTCAAAACCTTTATTTTAGCCTTTTAAAAAAAATCTCATTGAAGTATATTGTTTTTGTACGACAATGACATTTCTCATTTTGTGCACAATCTTTTATTTTGAAAGTGCAGTATAGTGAGAAATATCTTTTTTGTTATTTATATGCAAGCTTTTATGCACAATTAAACTATTATACAATGTACACATTCTGGGTTCCTTTTGAATTGTTCCGTCGTTCATCATTATAAATTGATAATTTTATTATTAATTTGACACAGGGGCCACAGCAGGGGCCAAGGGCTTCTTCACAGGGGCAGTGGCCCCTGGAGGCCCCTGTGTAGAACCGCCACTGGTTGTGTCATACACAATAACGTAGCAGCGACTTACTTGAGTTTTTTCAGGTGGAGTGTTTTCTTCTTCTTCTACTGGCATGTAGTACCAATCCACTGTTGTCTTTGCTTTGATCTCATCCCTCTTCATACAGGAGATGCAGGTCAACTTCATGGATCTCCCCACCACTGCGTCAGTGTCCGACGGGACATCGACACATACTGGCTGGCTCCGGTGGACTGGAGGACGATGGAAATGGTATACAAGTTTAGCTCTGCAAGCTAGTGTGACGAAAGCTTTAATGTTTCACCTTCACTGTGCAGAATTGAGGCTGTTTTTGCATTCGTTTGCTGAAGGAAGAAAGAATCTGTGCCCATCTTAAAGGGTTTAAAGACATACTATGCAGGAATTGAGGAATTATCACTTACTGTTTGTAAACACAACATTCAAACTTAGCCCCGCCTCCTCGGCTCAACCAAAGGGAAAACAAACCCCAGATTCACTCTCATTTTGTAAACAAGCTTTGTCCATTTGGCATGCAAATGCAGACACTGACAAACACATCTAGTGGGTCATAAATGATTGAGAGTGACTCTTTTTGTATAGATTTATACATTGCTTATAAATCCTAAATAGTTAACCGTTAGGACGAGTAGGTACAAAATAATCACAGCTGGTTTAAAAGCCCGGACCAGTATGCAAAATATAATAGTGTGATGTGGAAACTTGAAACTTTCAGTTAACAAATAAAGGGAATGGACTTTTTATTGCCTGGGCTATATGCACTTTAAACACTTGTATTGACTGCTATCTTTCTTCCAATGTTTACATTGTACACTATAATGCCCATACTTATTTACTTATTTATATATATATCTATTGCTGTGTTTTTCAATCCACCACTGCACTGCCCCTAACATAGTCACTTTATTAAGCCCATTTTTAATATCTAATGCTGGTCTTTTAACTTTGCACTGCCTTGTCTTACTTTTTGTTGCACTATCTATCTATCTATCTATCTATCTATCTATCTATCTATCTATCTATCTATCTATCTATCTATCTATCTATCTATCTATCTATCTAATCTAATTTGAGACATCATGTAAAACTTTTGAAATAAAAAACAATATTTGCATATGCAAAGATACTGAAAAACTCAGTCAAAAGCAGAGAATTTTTTTATAGGCATTAAAAGATGTTTGGCGCATGCTTTAACTGTTCAGTTGAGTTTATCAGTAATTACATAGTGAAAATGGAAAATTATATATAAACAATGTACTGCATTAGTTTTGCTTTTGCTATTTATAATATAAACAGACACAGAGTGGGCTCATTGTAAATACATGAGCAATTTAAACTAAGGTGCTTAAAGAAGCAGCGATAAGTCATCATGTACAAACTCCAGAGGAGGATTACATATTCTTTGGCGTATAACAAACTGCTATGGTCAGTGACATTTTGAGGCTTTGTTTGATGGCTGTGAGAATTCAACCACTGTAGTAATAAACTCCTGCCCCAGCCTTTTTTTTTAAGGTCATCAGCCCCTGTTCTCTGTGCTTACAGTGAAATCAACGTCGAGCCAGACGCAAAACTCACTAAGCGTTAAAAAGACACAAATTCAATTATACAGCTCTGTGAGCACTGGAGAGTCCTGAGTCACAATACTGATAGCAAATCCAAGATCATCCAGGCCAGTAAGCACTAATCATGGCCTCTGCCCATTAGTATTAGCTGGCAGAAGGAGGAATAAATGGAGGGAGGGAGTGTTAGATTGAGGGACTGTGGGAAGTGTAGAAGGAGGACAGCAAAGTATTGTGGGCAAGCAGGAAGAAAATAAATAATTGATCGATGAATAAACGCATTACAGGAGATGGGCTACTTAGAGGAAGGCGGGAAGTGGATGATAACATTAACCTCTTCAACTCCACACGTCCTCAGCATATTGTCTATCAGAGAATGGAGCAGGCTCAGTTTAAAGCTAGAGTGTGGATACTGATGTCATAGGAAAGGGCCATTCTGTCTTGTCATCTTGATATAAAGGGGGTTAAATTATTCTAAAAATGATGTATGTAAGTATTTATGCATACGGGGGTCTCTAATCATTCTTGGAATCGTATAAATTTTAAATCACTGGAAAGCTGAGACTCTTGTGGATTCAAGGTGCTTAATTATATTCATGAATGATGATATTAGTCCCCATAATAGCATTATATGGTAGTAACTTGACTTCACTGTATAAAGTGACCTGTTGTGTCCTCTAGGACAGCTATTCTCAACCTTGGGGTCGGGACCCCAATTGGGGTCGCAAGATGATTTCTGGCGGTTGCCAAATCATTTTGGAAGTCAGCTCTGTCTCCACTGTGTTCAAGTGTTCAATTTTGGGGTTTTTTTGGTCATTTTGTTTCTTTTTTTGGTCTTTTGAGTCTTTTTTGATCATTTTGTGGTCAATTTGTGTCTTTTTTGGTCATTTTGTTTCCTTTTTTGGTCATTTTGTGTCTTTTTTTGGTCATTTTGTGTCTTTTTTGATCATTTTGTTTCCTTTTTTTGGTAATTTTGTTTCTTTTTTGGGTGATCTGAACTGTGCGTGTGAAATTCTGTTCAGTGAGCGGGGGTCGCGGACAACATGCATGTTAAATTGTGGGTCGCGACTCAAAAAGGTTGAGAACTACTGCTCTAGGATAACCACAGCCTTGTGAAACTTTACAACCACAAACTAGAGACCGAGAGGATCTCCTAGGTAATTTGACATTAAGGGGGTTTCTGGGCAGTTTCCAGCACAGAAGCTATGTCTGTCAAATCCTGGAATTGTTGGAAATGTAGATATTTTTTGTGGTCAAATGTTTAAATTTTGGCTATTAAAGCTTTGTAGCATGGAAATAGTTTTCATTTACTTCCATCAAAATGCTCCAAGCACATATACACTCTAAACTTTTAACATTTCAATAGATACCTAACTAACATACAATGTTTTATAATGAGGGAAAACTCGACACACAGTGCTAAACTGTATCTCAGATTAATCTTGAGGTACCCAGCTTTCAGATGGTGTAATCCTAATTTCTGTGGCATCTACTGTTGACCTGTTATCTCCCCATTAAATTGGGGGTTTGGTGGGGGAGTGGAGAAGGTTAAGGGAAAGAACAGAAGGGATTATAGGCACAAACATTTCTTGTGCAGTGAAGTGAGGCAGTTCTCTCAGTGAGCTTGCCACATGGATGTCTTTATGTGACTGTTGCCGTGCTGGGTCCAGTGCTCTTATATAACCCAAAGCCCCCCTGGGCGGACAGTGACAACATCGATTCCATCTCTTCTTTTTTTTTTTTGAGGGCAGTGAATAGGGAGACAGAGAGGGAGGAAAATAAAGAAAAGGACAAAGAAAAAGGGGGATAGCTTAACCTTGGTGCTCTGTTGAATGGATCGATTTATTTCACCTCAATGCTGACAACACTGTGCAGATGTCAGTGGGACGGCTCTGAAAGTGGGTTTTGAGTTCACAGGCAGTTGGAGGTTCCACAAACCATAAACAAGGCCAGTGATCACTCATCTATGCATTTATGTAACCGCAAATATGATGCACTGAGACATGCAGGATTTATAATCAAAGATATTTCAACATGTTGCACTGTTACTTACCAACAAAAATCAAAAGTACCAAAGTTTGCAGATGAACTCTGGTTTGAGTTACCATATTAAGCTCTTTGTGGAGCTGCTGATGGACAGTGTCCCCTCTAACTGTGAAGTTGTCTTCACACACAGGCCACAAGTAAGATCACAAGAGTTGTTGAGAGGACTTCAGGACTTCAGGACCAGGGACAGCGCCTCTCCTCGGCAGCGCGCACGTAACTTCCCCTTCACGACTCCAAATCCAAACCAAACTCCGCAGAAAGGCAGGATTTCAGACGACAAAAGGGCATAAAAGAGTTGCAGAAAGGAGGCTGCGAAATCTCTACGTGCTCATTTGAATATGAGTCTTCCAAACAGCGCCTGACTCGCCATTTGTCATCTATCTAGAAAGCGCTAACTTCATTATTCACTCCACTCCGTGCAATAAACAAGTCCACGATGTCAGAGCGACGCAACAGTCCTTCTGCTGCCGTCATTCAGTCCAGATCCACCAGGAACACAGAAGAAGAAAAAAAGAAAAGGAGACCTGTGGATTCTCAAAAGCCGATTCTTGTCACTTACTGCTGCGAGATCTGGAGTCTTGTTCACACCAAAAGCAACAAAAGCAACGCGAACTGTTATTTCACCCCTTAAAGAATAACACCATTGATTGTCTGAAGTCTAATTCCTCCATTAAGGTTGACTGATGACATTTCCCAGCGGCGGCTCGCTGCCTTTGTTTCTCAGCAGTCACTTAGCGTTGCCAGAGCAGAGGCTTTGATACGCATGCGTGGGTCACTCCCTCCTACTACAACGTGCATGACCACATTATTGTCATTAGCGTCGACCTAACAAACTCATCATGCAAGCCCATTTCCGTTTGCCTTTCTTTTGACTGCACGAGCCAAAACAAACAAAACACAGCATGTCACGTGTGCACATTGTGTACATAACAGCAGCTGCAAAAAGATCTCGCTTTTCTTACTGGATATTTTAATTTGTTCCACATCAGTGCCTACATTATTCCTACTTCCCAAGTATTAGCAATGTGTTCTAAGTCCAAAAAGTTCAGTGTTTCAGTGGCATATAATATTATGTTGCCACAGGTCTACAATAAGCTGCGAGTTTACAAAGCCGTGCACAATATGCATGCATATGTGTATGTATCTACACATAAAAGCACTAAATGGTATTATATGAATGCAAGGGTTTGCAATGCCTTCTTAGTTCAAAAAGTTTGGTGTTTCAGTGGCATATTTTATGTTGCCACATCTACAATAGGCTGCATGTTTACAAAGCTGTGCACAATATGCAAGCATATGTGTATGTATCTACACATAAAAGTACCTTTTGCCTAAGTACCAAAGTATGTCTTCTTAGTCCAAAAGTAGGATATATGTTGCCACATCTACAATAGACTGGCTGCAGTTTTACAAAGCTGTGTCCAGTATTCAGATTCAGATTCAGATTTGACTTTATTAATCCCACAGTGGGGAAATTTCTTTGTTACAGCCGCAAAGTTTCACACAATTAAGATAAAGATAAAAAATAAACAATCTAAGAAAAGACATTTAACAATATACAAATATACAATAATAATAATAATAATAGTAATAATATACTATGCCATTTTAGTATTATAGTATGCATGTATCCTTACATAAAAGCACTAAATAGTATTAGAAATGCATGGGCTCCTACCCTGGATTTGTGCTTTGAAATCATATAAATGCTAAGCACATACAGTCTGATCTATAGCTTAGGCTCACTGCAGCAGTGAAGCAGATAAAATACAGTGCAAGACAAGCCACTAATCAAATGATCTTCTATCCTCTGGAGTTTAGCTTTAAAAGGGCCTGACCTTTTCTGTGATATTCTGTCTCTATTTGCGTACAAACTCTTCTCTGCTGCACAACTATACACTGCAACAACTGCCTTTCCTGTTCTTTAATCATTTAAGGAATGCTGAAAATGAAGGATAAACATTTTTTAAAATCTGTTTTTTCGATGAGTCACAGACTTAGGTAGGAAAAAGACTGAAACCTTATTCCTGTCCATCACGCCAACACAGCCTGCCCCAGAAGAGGAGTGAAGTGACTGCTGAACAGTGTAATTATATCCCATTTTGGTATCACACTGAAAGCTGCAGTGATTTGACTCTCCTGTAAAGGCTGAAAGAAGTGATGGGGATGCAATAAAATGGCCAACAGACTGAATCCACAGAGTAAATCTTTTTCCCTCTTTCTCTGTTTTATAGACAGGCAGTACATCAAATATGAACATCAATATTTATTGCCCCACAATTGTTTTGTGAAAAATCAATATAATACTAAATACTTGTGAAAGATCCATATCTATTTACCAAGAAAACCTCTTACATATGACCTATTATATGATAATATATATTAGTTTATTTGGTTTTGTTCACAGGAAAGAAAATCTACTTCCTGATTACTCCGCTCCTATATTTTCTAGCATATAAAGTCTTCAACGTATGAATATATATATACTGTACATTTAAACACGAGATATGCTATTTCTATGTTTGAGTCTACGTGTCACAAATTCTTTGATCTCAAATTAGTTTTTTTATCTCTTGTTTCTGAGAAACCAAACTAAGAAAGCAGGATTACTGTGATGTCAACTCTGTGAAAAAACACAGAAAAAAAACAGGTGGAGATGAAACTGTGATGCTGCATCCTCAGACCTTAAAGAGCCACGATAATCTCACTGTAACATCACAGTATTTTAATCTTGCAGCCTTTGTATATGGAGTGGAGTGGATTAGGGCATGAGTATTTCTGCCTTGTCTTCTTTTAAAACGCCACGTGATAAAAACCTGTGTTTCTTCTTTGTTACAATCTGGAGACATCAAAATGAGTATGAGGACACACTGTGTGAGAGCTGTAAAACACTGAGAACTGTTGACAGAGTGAATCAACAGGTTTTTGCAGTTGTTGGAGCAGATTTTAATGTAAAAGAACAGCAACGAGGCAGCTGAGTGCACTCTTGTGTTGCTGTCAGCATCAGCAGTAGGCCGGCACTCTGAGGAGCAGACTAAATATGGCAGGCCTGGTTGAACCACATCCTGCAGATAAGGAAACCATAGCAACAGTAATGCAGTACCATGGTGACTACAGGAGGCCTGCCTAGCGACAGACCACAGACTCAGCAAGACAACAGGAAGCCTCAAAGACAGCTTTCTCTTCACCTCCTTTTTATTCTTACAACCATCCAGTGTTTGTCGTTTTTAAAAAAAAAAAGGGTCTGAAGACTTTCACAGCAGGTGGTGAATACAGCACTTTGAGTATATGAGAGTAAGAGGACAGCATTTTATATAAGGGGGTAATTAATTTAAGTACCTGTGTTCAAGTACGTGGGTAACAGAGAGTATGTGTTTGCTTATATATGTACTGTATACGTTTGTGATTATGTTTGTGCAGAACCCCTCGGGGACGCTCTGCAGAGAACAGATTTCTAGGGATTTGGAAGGATTTCAAGATTATAACATGATTACAGCAGACAGCCATGGATGAAGCATGTTGGGAACTGAGATGTAAATCTAATGTGCAGCCTGTTAGAAAAACCTCTTAATGCTGAAAGTGTACTCATCTCTCTAAACATCTAACATATACATTTATCATAATCATTCTTGATCCATTTCCACAAACAGCACTGGGTTTTGCAGTCATAAAATGCATGAAGTCAGGTTTGATTTGAATGCTGTTTGTGGTAACCGTTTTCCTTTGTTCAATCTTTCCACATAAAACATGGCAACAAACAGACAAGCATGGCCTACTTTGAATCTTCACAATTCTACCTTTTCAGACTTGCTGTAAGCATTTCCTTTTTTCTTAGATATTTATTACATGTTTTTCATATTAAGATATATATTTCATATCTTATTTTCACTATATATATATATATATATATACATTGTCAGATTTCCCCCCCCTTCTTTCATGCTTTATTTGATAGTGACAGAGAGAATGGAAGGGGATTTCGAACCCAGGTCCCTTTGCTGCAATAATCCTTGGTGGTATGGGCTCTACCAGTGAGCCACCGGGACACCCAGTAAACATACAGTCATGGAAAAAAATATTAGAATACCCTTGTTTTCCATTTTCCATGGTTTTATTGATAATGATTTAGGTTATTATCAAGAAAACCATGGAAAATGGCTAGATATCTGCTCTTAAATTAAACTCGTATGAGCTATTTTTGTTGTTATCATTACATTTGTCCAAACAAATGTACCTTCAGTTGTACCAGGCAATAAAATGAACAAGAAATTTAAGAAAAAAGGGGTCAGATTCCTTGGTGGTATGGGCTCTACCAGTGATCCACTGGGATCATATATATATATATGCATATAGTCACACAAACATCACACAAAGAGTCTTCCTAAAAATAACCCTTGTGTTGATCTAAACAAGTAGAGCAAGCATAATGTTGTTCCACTGCATATACACACACAAAGATATGCACAAACACACACACACACATACAGAAACACACAGAGGGCTCCAGAGCAGCTCAGCATGGAGTTATATGATGCCTTTCCCACTGTGAGGCAGACACAAACAGGCGAGATCAGTGGCACATAGCAGCTAATCTAATTGATAAGGCATATAAGCTGGTGGAGCCACTGAACCACACCCCTCATACACACACACACACACACACACACACACACACACACACACACACACACAGAGCTACAGGGGCAATGCCAGATCCAACCCGGGGACTTGGCACAGAGCTCTAAGCTAACACTGATAGTAAGTGAAGACTTGTTCCATCTGACCTTCTGATTTGGCTCACAGCCCCCTGTAGGAATACTCACTTTCTATTATAAGACCCAGAACCTCTTGCGTCAGATAAACCACCCAACCAAAGAAAGTTGAGCAGCATAGACTTGTCTAACAAGATTTCAAGTCTCGTAGCTAGTTTTAGTGCCACTTGGTTGACCTGTTGGTTGTAGAGAAAGCTCACCACAATGAAAAGGGCTTAGAGATGTAAGGTTAGGGGACTTGCACAAGAAGCAAGAAAAGGGGAGAGAGTTGCTGTGGTTTACTATTAAATATTCATGAAGACATGCAGGTCGTCACCTCTACAAGAGAGAGAGGCTCTTTGTGAGCAGGAAACCAACAGAGAAGCACAAGTGTCACCTTGTGTTCGTTCAGCCGTAGTTTACAATCTTAATTAGAATACAGTAATGAACAGAGCCTGTCTTCAAGGCTGGTATTAACTCCCGCCAGAGAAACTATTTGGACAAGATGACAGATTGTGTCAAACCGCTGCTTGTTGCCAGAAATTATTTCTGCTCAAGATCGCAGATGATTAAACAGAACATAGCTAAATTGTTTCAAAGCGGGCACGAATAAAGATAGAGGTCATTCGGCTCGTTCTCAGCCGAGAAGACAGAATATTAGACTGTACATCGATAATAGAGCTATTTTCGGCTGGATAGAAGGGAGCACAAAAAGGCAGGAGAAATAATGAGAAGAGAACCACATAAAAATCTGGTAACACTTTACAATAACCAGCTAAGTAATGTTTATAGATGGTTTATAAACCAATTATTAACCATTTACAAAGTGCTATACCTATTTAATCTTTAAATGTTTTCAACCAATTTCTTAAAGGTATAAGAATCATTTCAAAATCATTAACATACTTAATATGGTGTTAAAAATGTTATGAGTGCAACTAAAACTATTGATAAACTTTTAATTATAATTTATTGGTTTCTTAATTGTAAAGTAACTATAAACTTACATTAATATATCATCTATTTGTCATTTATGAATGATGTAGTTAGTTAAACATTAATAAATTATGTATTTACCGTTCTAAATGGTCTATATACAGTCTACAAACTATCTGTTCACCATTTATAAATGATGGTTATTGTAAAGTGTTACCAAAAATCTTTCTCAGCAATGATCTACATTCAGATCCAGTTACTGATCAGTAGGCCCCCACATATCATCTATATCTGTATGTCCAGTTTTATTGTCTATGGTGATGTGACTGTTTAGCTCCTGTTTTCCTGGAACATTAAGATGCAGCTGGTCTTGTCTCTCCAGCATCTTGCGGTCCAGTGAAGTGTCAGGGTTGCTGTGGACATTGTCACTTGTCTGCTGGTCAGTAATATGACTCTCCAGTTTATAGTCACCCAGACCTCTCTGGACTCTTTGTTGGCTGTGACTCTCACTGTCCTGCCACTGGCCGTCAGCGGGACTGCAGCCATCTGTGCCAGGACAACGCTCCACCTGCCCCTGCTGATCGGTGCCGCTGTCTGTGTGTGAAGTGCTTCTTGTTCCTTCTTTTGACTTGCTGTCATGCTGTTGGCTCTGTCTGATCTGGCCTAATGTGACTTGCAGCTCATTGAGGCGCTGTGATACATAGCGTCTCTTCAGTTCCAGCAGGATTGTTCCATTACGACTCAGGCTTGGCATGCTTGTTGGTGTTGCTCTCTGTGTAAGGATATATCACCGAGAGCGTATTGTAAATGGTGCGTGGTAAGAGATATAAATGAATACATGTACATTGTCTCAGTCAACTATGTAAATATGCAAATGCATGCGCACACCACACTCATGCATACTGATTCACACATTTTTTCCCCTTTAGTCAGGGCTGTATAGGAGCAAAAGAACATCAGTATGATGCTCTGATGATTGAATCAACTAAATGCTATACCATTTATATGTATGAAATTCTATAATGATGAATAATATAATACTTAGTAGTGAAAAAGACATTTCAGCATGTTGATATTTCTAGGAAATAAATTACTGAGACGTTCCCAACACAATTAAATTGCTATGCAGATTAATACTTTGGATTACATAACAACATATGAAATGTGTAATATTCCAGATAATTACCGCAGAATGGTTGCCAGCACTGTTCTCTCTCTCCTTTAGCCATGTGCTCATTTGAGCTCTCTTCTGCAGCTGCACGCTCAGCTGCAAGAAAGACTCATTCATGCGGTCAATTTCTTCCTCTATGCAGGACATCTGTGAGAGAGAAAACGAGGTCAATGGCGGCTGCTTGGAGGACTTTTCAATTAAGATGGTTTATGATTTGTAATGGAGTGATACCTGCATCGGTGTTCCTTTTGGTGATAAACCTGCAGAAATATATAGCAAACAAAATTACGTATTTTTGGGGGCCAAACCTGAAGTAGCATCTCTATGGGGTCCATTGAGAATTCGCCTATGGGATTTTTGCATTAGATTCTGGATCATTGTAGAAAAGAAGCTCATTTCCGATGCTTTATTCAGCAGGATCTAATCTTCACAAATGAACATTTTTTATTAAGTTATTAAACGTTAAAAAGCTGACAGAAGTAAAAAAAAAAAAAAGCTAACGTCATGCTATAGTGCAGTGGTTCCCAACCTTTTTCTTGAGGGACCCACATTTTTACCATTGTAAACTTTGGCGACCCCCCATTGTCCATTGCTTCTATGAAGCCGAACTCAATGTGACTTTCATGGTACCCTCTCTTCTTCTTTTTGAGATATTCAGCATTTTCGTCTCTCTGACGTTTGCCATTTTTCCATTAGCTCTGTGTTTCTGTTGCTAGGTGAGGTTAGCGCTAGGTGAGGTTAGTGCTAGGTGAGGTTACCGCTAGGTGAGGTTACTTGTGTATACAGCAGGAGGGATGTTACACATTTCCTTATTTTCAAAATATAGTCTAAATTTTTAAACTTTTCTATTGTGATATTTCTTCTACATCACCACCATTATGCTTCAGACGGTCTCCAACAAGCTAACTATTGGTTTTGACAAACTAGCGAATCTGTAGCCTAATAAATTGTTTATTAACCCTGTAAAGCCAAGTGTATAATATTTGATAGACAAGTGTTTGGGACCTCTACATCATCAGTGTGATATATATTTTTTTTTCCAGAAAAACCTGCTGTACACAATCAGATACATGCAGTACCTGGATAATCCACCAGGGATCAGTAATTTATGCACCTGTTGGCCTTCACTTGAGACATCCAATATGGCTGCCGTCAATCAGTAACCCAAGTGTCATTTTTCAAGAATTTTTTTGGTCAATTTTGAAAAAGTTAAGATAAGAAATACTTTCAAATTGTTACTGATACTTTAATAATAATATGTAACCACTGTAATCTCATTTAGCCACTTGTTAGCAACCACCTTTTTAAGGACATGTATAAGCATAAAAATTCACAAGTGGGGGTATTTACTAACAAAATGCAAACATCTCTCAAGCTTGTGTTTACCATACGCCTTACTTCAGGCTCATAACCAAAAACCCATTCAAAATGCTCATTGAGTTTGAGAGGAGAGACAGCATGGCGCTAACATGCTAATTTACTTCCTGGGTTAAGAGCTCATTCCTTAAACAAGACTTTACTGTCGATTCTTAAGAATTAGTCTCTATGGAATCCAAACTATTGACACTCCTAATAATATAAGATAATTGTTTATCTCGCAGAAGCAGAAGGAACTCTTGCCTTCAGAATAGCTTCAGTGGTCATCAGCATGCTGTTGGTAAAGTCAGGGAGCTGGGCTATTGGACCGTTCTTCTGGAACAAAAAGCCCTTTAGTTGATAAAGGAGGGGAAAATCGACTGCACTCCTTTCCTCTCCGGGGCTTACTATAATAGTTTAATGATGTTAAGATCTTGTGACTGGGGTGAAATGGAAAAACGTTTAACTTCAATCTGAAACCACAATTACTTTTATTTTAGTTTATATGGGTGCATTGTTATATGTGATTTCATGGGTTTCAGAAGATAATCTGCCAGGGCCGTGATGGATCAATGGCTCCAGGGCAGAAAATAGTGGTTTGAAAGCACTATACTTATCTCCAGAAATAAGTGGACTGCTAGTAAGATCTTGATAGATTTTTCATTGATCAAGGGTCAAGAGTTTGTGCTCCTTACACTGTTTCTTTTAATAGAATTGAAGCAATATGGAATTGATTCTCAAGTTATTTTACTTGTTTTGAAAGATTCAAAAGAACTTGCTCTTCAATACATGAGATTTTCTTTCATTTTATGTTACTGCCGGATCACAAAGTTGTTCCTGATGTTCCATAAAAGTAGCAGCGAGAATGCTATTTGTTTTTATCTCCCTAAACTGTGGGACTCACTGCCTCTGAATATAAGAATGCAGCTCTCTCTGTAGTTCTTTTAAGATTGTTTTTCAGGCTTTTATTGCATTTATTATTTGATAGAGCAGCTGCAGAGTGACAGGGAGAGAGAGGTACTTTCTTTGTAGGTACGTTTTAAAAAGATAGAAAGATTTTAAAGTCTAAATAATTGATATACCCCTGTTTTTTATTATATCTAATCACATTGACTTTTTAACAATTTATTGCTTTATTGGTGCATTTTTGTCTTGCATCATTTCACTTTTTTTGGGTTAATTTTTGTTTTTAATTATTTTCATTTGTCTGTGTTGTTTCAGATTTGCTTTGTGGAGAACTTTGGGTTTGCATGTTTCTGTCTGAAATGGATATACAGTCATGGAAAAAAAATATTAGACCATTTTCCATGGTTTTCTTGATAATAACCAAAATCAAATCAATTATTGTTATCATTATATTTGTCCAAACAAATGTACCTTTAGTTGATTAGTTAATTAAAATGAACACGAAATTAGAGAAAACAAGGGTGGTCTAATAATGTTTTCCATGACTGTATAAATAAATGAGGTGAGTTGATCTCTGGATGTTAACTATAAGTGCCATATATAAATCTCTTTTTAATTAACTAATTGAATAGTGTTAAATTTGATCATTTTTGCACGTGTTAAGGTTTAGCTTGGCAGTCTTCTATTACACGTGGTTGTTCATTTTTTGTTCATCCCGTACTGTAAGTAAGAGCAATTGTTGTCATTGATTTTTTAAAATCTTACTATACATTAACAACTGGCTTACCTCTGTGTGTGTCCTTGGTCGAACTCCTCCGTTTGAGGTTTGTGATGAGCTGCTCCAACTTGAAATATTTATATTTCTTAAGTCTAAATTGGAGGACAGGCAGAAAAATATTTAATTTCATTATTTTGTGTGAGTGCATACCATATTATGCTTAACATTCTATCTTTCTCACCAACCTGCTTGCTAAAAGGTGCTCAGTGAACTGTGCTTGTGTGGGAACTCTAATGTTGAGAAATTCCTCAATTAATGCACCACGCTGCCCCTCTGAAGCACTGACTTTTGACTGTAAAAAGGAAGCATAAAAGGTTAGCAGCCCCTGCCTGCGCAGTAGGAGGATGATGTGCGATGCTTAAATAGCACTTACTCACCTCTACTGTATTCCATTTGAAAGAACAGTTGAACAGCTGAAGGCCTAAAGCTGAAATGGCCCCATGGAGAGCTTGCATAAAGCTCTGGGGTTTGGATCCTAGATTAAAAAAGAAAAACAAATATCATATTGTTTCCAAAGAGGATTACAAACTCTGTGCTTTTAAGGATGATTGCCAGAGCTACTGAACTGTATTAGATGACTGTTTCCAAACAATGACACAAGACTGGGTCTCAGGACTCTCTTCTGTCTGATTACCTGATGCTATGTAGGCCATGGACTGCAGAATGGTAGCGATGAAATGTCCCACATGTTGAAGCTTTGACTCTGACAGATAAAGGATTTGATTGGTTGCATCAAAATAAAAGTCCTTTGAGCAATGTGCCAGCAAAGCATCATTAGAGGAAGCTGAAGAAACAGGGATTGACTTTGCCAGCAGCAAAAGCGCATTGGGGAACATAGGGCAGTTTGCAAGCAACTGCATCACCTGGCAACCAAACAGGAAAACGGCCGAGTGTTGAGGTGACAGGTTGTCCAGAGCAGTGGGGATAAGTTGCACATCATGGTTCTCCTGGACCGAATGCTCTGTGGCTGCTAAAACAGACGCAAATGCTACATTTTAGCTTCCATATTAACATTATATAATATTTCATATTTATTATGAGCAGTGGTGGAATGTAACCAAGTACATTTACTCAAGTACTGTACTTAAGTATGATTTTGAGGCACTTGAACTTTACTTGAGTATTTCATTCTATGTAAATTTGTACTTCTATTCCACTACAGCTTTAATTACTTGAGCATGACAAATTTATAACAATTAGAAATGTTTTTGAATCCAAAAATTAGCCCCACTTTGAGAAAATGAACGTGCTGCTTACATAAATGCATCAGTAATAATGATCCGATAATATATTTGAAATGTATATAACAATCTCAGTAGTATGACAGCGTATTAGGGCCGAGTATGAAAAAAAAATACAGACCCGGGGGAGGAGGGTAATATTTCGAGGAAAAAGTCACAAATTTACGAGATTAAAGTGGCAAAACTGCCAGAAAACAGTAGCAGATTTACCAGATTAATACTGGCAAATTTGCGAGAAAAAAGTCACAGATTGCTGAGAAAAAAGTAGCAGATTTATGAAAAAAAGTTGGAAAGAGTCTGCACAATCAACTCCCCAAATAGCTTTTCTTCAGCCATTATGGAGCCAGGGGGGCCAGATCTTAGAGGGCTGCGCCTATACTCATAGAGTTTGGAGTTACAGTACGTAACTAATGTTTTATTTTGTACAGGCTTCGCCCTCTAAGAGCTATTGCTATTGGGTTAAGGGTGAAGTAGGATATGGTCCATGCCTCTATGGGTCCGTCCGGAAAAAACACACACACACACACACACAAGCAATAACACACACACATTTCAGAGATGAATAAAGAATCCCTAAATCCAGCCACCATGGCAGGTGTAAAAAAGCAACACATGATAATGCCCGAAATTCTCAAAATATTACCCCCTCCCCCATGTCCATATATATATATATTTTTTTTTAATTTTCATTCTTGGCCCTAATACGCCGTTGTACACTGTAAAAACAGATAAACAACAGCTACTCAATACAATTGAGGCAACAGATTGCACGCAATATTATTAATTAAATCTAATTACAATGTATAGTGGGGTCATTCTACATAATGAGTACTTTTACTTTTGATACTTTAAGTACATTTTGAATGCAGGACTTGTAATAATTTCCACCACTGATTATGAGCTTCATTTGAGGCTTTTGTACTTATTTTCTGTACCATTGTGGAGCAGCTGATTGGACTCTGCTGTGGTGAGGCTCTGTAAAGACTGTTGGATCTCCTGCAGGGTCTTGAATAGAGGAGATATGCTGACCAGCTTTGACAGGTCGTGGTCACTGAGACAAGGAGCTGTGCTCTGTAGATGGACTGGGGAAGACAGAATCATCTCACTGGGGTGATACTTTCGGAAATTCAACAAACCTTTTTGGTGAATCTGTTCCTTACCTTGCTCTGCCTTGGTCATATTCACAGATGAAAACTGTGGACATGATTTCAAAGACGCTATTATTCTCCAATTAATTATTCCAAGATATGCTACAAAAACAAGTAACAAGGCTTGTAGAACCTGATAACGTAATAAATTCCCAATAATGTAATAACCCCGTTAATGTAATAAAAATCTGCACTTGAGTCCAGTGAAAATGTAATAAAACCTGATAATGCAATAACTTCCCAATAATGTAATAAAGTGCATTTCCCAATAATGTAATACACTTTTAACCAATAATGTAATAAAGTATTACATTAATGGGAGGTTATTACATTATCAGGTTAGCCTTCATTTTGCAAGTCCTGATAATGTAATAACCTCCTGATAATGTAATAAAGTACCCATTACTTGAGTTCAAGTGGTGATAATGTGTAGTCAACTCTAGCAAAGTTGAATGTTTATTAACTTTTGACCCGTTCATCCGTTTTTCTCAAAGGATGTATCACTGGAACCCTTGGGCCAACCCGAGCTCAATGCATCCTCAATGGGGTTTTTCGGCCATATTGGATTTTCCGCCATCTTTGATTTGATCAAAAACCTTTAGAAGGCCTCTCTTATCACAAATTTTGTCTAACCTTCTCTAAACTTGGCCCAGATGATCTTCCGACCATGACACACAAATACATTCGACATCTTCTTGAAATTCAAAGACAACGGGAATTTATTACATTATCAGGTTATCAATTTATTACATTATCAGGTTCTACAAGGTCACTTACAGTACCTGTGTATAGCACATGTTGGGGTCACCGTGCTGTGTGTATCCAGCCTGCGGCTCACATTCCCTGGCTTCGTGAGGACCAGTATGACCGTATGGGGGACCAGGCAAATCCTGGTTCTGCCAGGCTTCTCCTGTCAGCCTGCATAAGAGAGTTTCCACTGACCTGAGAACAGCTCCCAGTAACGTAGTAGTGGCCTCGGCTGGGGTGATGGGGTTATTCCGTCCCATGCAAGAAACAGTATAGAGAAAAACATTAATAATAAAGGATGTGGCATGTCTTCAGCCTCCAGAGTAAAACAGGTAGATATGAGTCTTTGGGTCATTAAATACAAATGAAACACTTGTGTGTTATCCTACAGCCAGGCACACAGTGTTTTAGCCTGTTAAAGGAGCAGTGTGTGGGATTCAAGGGGATATACTGTCACCTCTAAAGATAACTCAACAAATTATATTTTATTTGGTCATTCCCTTTGTGGTAAGATAAGCTAACAGGCTGCAGCTTTTTCTTTATCACACAGAGGAAGAAGTATTAATCTTCTCCACAAGAAAGGGAATAAGTGCATTTCCCAAATTGACAAATTAATCATTTAATTTTGTTGGTTTTGAGATTATGATGTTTGTCTTTTTTCTTTAATAGAAGAAAATTACTTTCTCTGTTGCTTTGGAAAATGTGTTTTTTCTAATGTCATCCATCATCATCATCATCATCATCATCACCATTAACTCTTACCGTGTGTATCTCTCTCTCCTGCACTGTAGTTAGATGGTTTATCCCTCATTGCATTATGGACTAGCAGCTCCTTAAGAAGACTCAGTTTTTTATGATCCATACTGTCAAAGACATTCTGAAAGAAAATATATAATATTTACTGTTTTGTTGCATCACTTGAGAATAATTCTTGAATATTACATTATAGAATATTACCTAATGGTGATTTTTTTCTTGAAATAATGACAATTTTATGCCTTAACTATAACTTACTTTGAGTGTTTCAGTCTGTTGACAAATGTTTCTATAAAACTCCTGTGTGTCTTTGCGGTGTCGGGCCAGTTGCGAGGCAATGTGCAGATTCTGATCCTCTAGTTTGTCGTACAGAGTCTTCACGTTTAACTCCTCCAAATCACAGCACCCTGACACACTTCCTAAAATGAGGCAGTCAGTTTCATTAACATGCAAGTTAGAAATGGGCTGAATTAAAGAGAAAAAAAGTCTCATCACGCCATTGTAAAGAGACAGAGAAGATTATCTCCTCATAAGTGGCTGCAACTTGATGTGCTACATAACAATTCAATAGTCTCTCTAGCTTTTTAGACAGTCTGCATAGAGCATGCAGTGGATGATAAGTACTTGAATTAAAATTGCAGAGGCTAACTAGAGAGTCAAAGATACCAGCACAAGTCATTAGAGTGTGAGATAAGTCATTATTTCTTTATCATCAATCAAATGTGGAATAGGCCGTTAACTGCTACCTGGCCATGCGTGATGGGTTTATAATTACTAGGCCAATGGACATTTAAACGCGTTATCGGGTTGCATGAATAATGCAATGAGCAGTAAGTGAGAAACATTAATGTCAACTCCATGTTTATCTCATTTCAACCATTATCACTGACTAGAAAAAAAGCCAATGGTAAATATAAGCCTGTGTGTTTTTGTGTGTGATACTGACCAGGTAATTGGAGAATTGTAGAAAGATATAAAAGCTGATGGCTTAATCCAATATACTAATGTATATACTCCTTTTAAACCAGAACTACCAGGACGTTTAACAGACCATTTCTGTTTTTATGATGCAAAAAACTTCATAAGAGGTGAATGGTAATAAAGTGAGCTCACCTCCTTTTGAAACAGCGGGCTCCTCAGCTTCTGCACCCTCCCCTACACCCCTACTGCCGAGGAAGCCACCCAGGCTTGGGACAGCTATGCTGAAAGATAAAAACAAAACCACACATTTACAAGTCATTGTACATACTGTAGTTTATATAGGAGGAGGACAAGGATAATTAGAACAATCATGAAGGGTATATGGCACAGTATGTGCTACTAGCAGTCGTGGAATGTAACTAAGTACATTTACTCAAGTGATGTACTTAAGTAAAGTACAAGTACCCTTAAAATTGTACTTGAGTATTTCCTTATATGTTACTTTATACTTCTACTTCACTACATTTAAGGAGCATATATTGTTCTTTTTACTCCACAATATTTAGCTTCCAGCTTTAATTATTTTTTACTTTAAGATTTAACGTGCAAAATATGATCAATTTGAAATGATAAACATGTTTATAAATTAAATCACACAACAGTACATTAAGTAGTTAAAATTAGCCCTACCTTAAGAAAATTAAAACGCTGCTTACATCGATTATAATAAGTGATGAGGTGGTCATTCTGTATATTGAGTACTTTTACTTTTGATACTTTAAGTACATTTTGATGCTGACACTTTTGTACTTTAACTTAACCCTCCTGTTATGTTGTGGGTCAAATTGACCCATTTCAAAGATAAAAAATGTTATCATGAAAAGAAAAAAGTCAAATTAAAAAATCAAAATAATCAATGTCATGTAAAACTGCATTTTTATTTCCAATGTACTTTCCATTGTAATTTGCATTTTTTTTTAATGAAAAACAAGTGAATAATTCTCATTGAATCATGATCTGTGCACTAAACATTGATTGAAATGGTTGGTAATGGAATTATTAATGAAATACAAACAATGTTTATTGGAATTTTTTTGTTTCTGACATAATAATTAAACATGCCCCCAGTCAAATTAACCCACATACATTATTGCTGTTCCTGAGAAGTGGAGATAACAGGAGGGTAACGTAAGTTTTGAATGCAGGACTTTTATTTGTAGTGGAGTAATTCTGCAGAGTGCTTTTAGTACTGCAGATCGTTGATGGGGAATGATGTGCAGGAGACGTCCAAGTTCTCAATTTAACATAATTTTATTACAATATGTCAATAAATGTGCAATACAGAGATCTCTGGGTTCAGACTTCACCAACTGAAACCCGTCTGTGTGAATCAGGGACATGGAGAGTGAACCCAGAGATCTCTGTATTGCACATTTATTGACATATTGTAATAAAATTATGTTAAAGTGAGAACTTGGACGTCTCTTGCTCATCATTCCCCATCAACGACTGCACAGAAAAGATAGGTGAGGATTTTTGGCGTTGGAGTCAGATTACCGGTATTCATTTTTCAAGGTTTCCTCAAGCTATTTTTCTAACACCTGACACATGGACATAAAGCACCATCAGTTCCGATGTCGAGCACACTGACCTGTCTCCACTGCAGACACAATCCACTGGACAGAAGGGCTCCCCAAGGCTGCGCCACTTTGGCTTCGTCCTCCACTGGGAGACAAGTTTTGCTTTGCCTGGTCGCAGAACTAACACTGTGGTCGTCAAAACCACAACCACAACCAGGAGCAGACTCAGGATCCCTACACACAGTTAGCGTCAGTGTGTCATGATTAAAAAAGAAAACACTTTTTTACAGACATGCACCTGCATAAAAAAATGTGGAGCAGGCATTAATACACTGCAAAATAAAGAAAAGTTGGGTGAACTCAAAATTTCAAGGCAACAAACTTCGATACATTTTTAAGTTGGACAATTAAATTAAATATTTTAAGTTTTGTTTTTGAGTTTGCTCAACTCTGAATTCAGATTTTTGTCAACTCAACTGTAAATTGTACTAACTTATAATTTTACATTGTAATAACTTTTAATCCTTACTTCTGCTAACTTCTGCAATGTGCTGAATTGGCACGATTGTAATGCCGCTATGAAATGTCAGCTAATGCTGCGACCACAATTTTGAGTTAGCATTGATACGCTAATGGCTACTCTTGTAGCTGTAACAAGCAGAACTATTGTCCCTTGTTGTGAACCCCAACTTAAACATATAAGTAACAACAACTCACCAACTTGTTTTTGAGCAGACAACTGGCTTGCTTTGTTGTGCTAACTGACATTATTGCCCTAAATGTCAGTAATTTATATTTCCAAGTTTTACCAACTTAAATCACTGTTTTAGGCCAAAAAATACAAGTTTTTTTACAAGGCTTTTTTTGCAGTGTAGTGAAGAGTAAGGGGAAAACACCTGCTATCACTCCCCAGTCAGGTAGAAGGTTGAGTCTGTGCTGCTTGACAATCCCATACTTGACCAGCTGTGCAGGGGTCATGGGCTGGAACACAGCAGCCCGAGGGTCACACTCTGTCCCCTCATCACTGACCACCACCACCATACTCCACTCTGGGACAGCACTGTCAACAAAGACGTACTTCCCTGTTTCTGAAAACACATGGGCAAACCTGAGAAAAGGAGAGGAAGAGAAAAAGTTTGTGGTGTAGAGCAGTAGTTCTCAACCTTTTTGAGTCACGACCCCCAATTTAACATGCATGTTGTCCGCGACCCCCGCTCACTGAACACAATCTCACACACACAGTTCAGATCACCCAAAAAAGAAACAAAATGACCAGAAAAAGGAAACAAAATGACCAAAAAAGACACAAAATGACCAGAAAAGACACAAAATGACCGAAAAAGGAAACAAAATGACCAAAAAAGACACAAATTGACCACAAAGTGATAAAAAAAAGACACAAAATGATCAAAAAAAGACGCAAAATGGCCAAAAAAAGACCCAAAATGACCAGAAAAGACAGAAAATGACCAAAAAAGAAAACAAAATGACCAAAAAAGACACAAATTGACCACAAAATTATCAAAAAAGACACAAAATGATCAAAAAAAAGACACAAAATGGCCAAAAAAGACACAAAATGGTCAAAAAAAGACACAAAATGATAAAAAAAAAGACACAAAATGACCAAAAAAGACACACAATGACCAAAAAAAGACACAAAATGACCAAAAAAATACACAAAATGACAAACAAAAAATCCCCACAAAATGACAAAAAAAAGACATTAAGTGACCAAAAACACATTCACACATGAACACTTTAACACAGTGGAGACAGAGCTGACTTGGCGACCCCCAGAAATCATCTCGCGACCCCAATTGGGGTCCCGACCCCAAGGTTGAGAATAGCTGGTATAGAGGACCATTGTGGTTGCCAAATGAGGTTTCATATAATCAACTTGAGACACAACCTGCAGGACAGACTCAACACTACCTTGTAGAGTTCAAGTTTGTCTGCTTCATGAGTATCTGCAGATGTCTGAAGGCTCCAAAGTCCCAGCCTGGGTTACTGTTAAACAGGTGGTCTTTCTGGTACACTGGGAAGTGGCTGAGACGGCGGTCTTAGAGACACAAAGAAAGTTAGAGCAAGATTACTGTGTTTAAAAACTGAGAGGATGTGAAGACAAATTCTATCAAATCTGGCGTCCTTTTATAGATAACTTCAACAGAAGCAAACAAACACTTCCCGCAACTTAACCTGATGTTAATATGAAGACAGCACTGAGCTATTCGATACCCTCTTCCATTTCTATCGCTTCTCATGTTTTTTATTTATCTATTTATTGTTTATTTGTTTGATTTATTTTATGTATTTATTTATTTTTGTATTCTTTGGTGTTTATATGCACATTGATATATATATGGATATGTAAAATATGACAAATCTGTTTGTGTGTTTAACTCAAATAAAAAGAGTGTTAAAAAAAAGTGATTCTCAGTCAAAATACATGAAAGTAAGCAAAATCTGTGGTACCCGTGTGGTTGATGGCGAGATGGAAAATGATCATGTCACCAGAGGACAGACAAGCGATGGGGTTAGGGATACGAGGAAGGACAGCCAGGTCAGCATCCTCATCATCTTCTGTGTCTCTCCTCTGTCTGGGTTTTGTATTTAGGAGCTCTATTGATTCTGAGTCAGGGTTTACACAGTCAAGTTACATTTTCAACTGTTTTCTTTTAAAATAATGCAGGAAATCAATAGGCTTAATTAAAGACATTTGGACAATAAAAATCAAATGAATCAGTAAGACAAGTTAAAACTGACCTGACAGAAACTGACTGATGAGCTGTTTCTGTGTGGGAATCCAACCAAACACTCCTTCAGGGTCAAACTGGACCAGATGGATTTTACCGATGCTTTTTGCATGGATATCTGGCCCTAAAATATTTATTACACTCTGGAAGTAAACAAAAAAAAAAACAAGCCCAATAAGAACTGCTATGACATCACTAGCATACTACATAAGTTCAAGACATAAAATGACAAGATATCAATAACTAATTTTTCCTCCTCATTAAACTGGCAAGACATCCATTTGCACATGGACACTGCACTAATTGGAGAATGTGGATGACTGTTAAAGTTACAAGTAATGCTTATAATAATTGGTTCATGATTACGAAGTGATTCATAATGCATGAAGTAACATTAATTTGGCCCCAATAAATATTTTATTGGTGAGCTATAAAAACACATGATTATTTGTGCTCATACATCTGTCTTAATGTTTAGAAATGCTTCACAAAGCATTTATTGACCATTAAATGAAGTATTGTAACCATTAGCTGCCAAAATATAATGTTAATAGGCTTATGTTTTAAAAGTCTTTAATCGTCTGGTAATAAACAAAAACATGCTTAAAACAGTAGATAAAATGTCATGATGTGTGAAACAACAAACTGTTGTTATTTTTAATCATTTAATCATATCATGTCATTGTTTTTTAACAAATATAACTATTAGCTAAAGTTAACTGACCTACCGTTCACCATTTATTGATGATGGTTATTACAAATTGTTAGCAGTACTCTTGTGGCTACTGTGGCTACTCTTGTAGCTGTAACAAGCAGCGCCGCTACAATCAGTTAGCCGCTAGAATCAGTTAGCCGCTAGAATCAGTTAGCCGCTAGAATCAGTTAGCCGCTAGCATCAGTTAGCCGCTAGCTTTTGCTGATGACAGAATTTCACAGATTTCCCGCATTTCACAACAAAGAAATAAGAGTTAGCAGAACTACTGTCCCTTGTTGTGAACCCCAACTTAAAGATATAAGTAACAACAACTCACAAACTTGTTTTTGATCAGACAACTTGCTTCCTTTGTTGTGCTAACTGACGTTATTGCCCTAAATGTCAGTAATTTATATTTCCAAGTTTTACCAACTTAAATCACTGTTTTAGGCCAAAAAATACATTTTTTACAAGGCTTTTTTTGCAGTGTAGTGAAGAGTAAGGGGAAATTAATCATATCATGTCATTGTTTTTTAACAAATATAACTATTAGCTAAAGTTAACTGAACTACCGTTCACCATTTATTGATGATGGTTATTACAAAATGTTAACAGTATCTCTTAACATGACACACACACATTATGCACACCAAGTTGCTATTTTGTTGAACTGCTAAATTCAATTTCCTGCATGGAGAGGGAAGCTCATTATTTATCACTTTCCCTTTGCTGTAATGCAATGATATCACCAAATGTGCAGCTGCTACATTTTTCCAGGTGTCCCGCTGAGGCTCAGACTGGCTGAGACCCTGATAAATGCTACGCAAAGCTTTCCACCAACTCACTGATCTAGCTAGATCCCCACAGTCTGAAAAGCCTCTTGGCTCACTGCATCAGTACAACACTAATATTAAATTTGTGCTTATTGTCATCCGGTGGTTGCAGCTTCCAAAAATCCTACCATTTGTGCACACAGTAAATGCAATCCATAAATACAAGGTAAGTGAAAAAAAAAACATTATCCCTTACCCTGGCCCACACCGTCCTGTCTCTTTCTTTGAGGCTGAGCAGCAGGTGTCCATCTGGAGACACCTGGGCAGAGAGCTGAGGGAGTCTGGAAAGGCAGGAAGTGTTGCAAAGCTCTTCAGCAGACACATATCGCTCACAATGGCAGCTGAGACGTCAGGATGGAGCAGATAGGACGAGAGACAGAAGGACAGACAGTACATCAGGCTATTCTGGCAATCGCTTTGAGATTCTAATAATAATTTCTTAATTAATTCTAGCTTTAGTCATTTTTATTGGGCAGTTTTTAAAATAGTAAAAGTGGGATTCACATGCCCATCTCCACATCCAGAGTTCCTCCATGTCGTCCACAGGTGATATTACAGGAGTGGAGGGAAGGTGACACACACTCTCTGGATGCTGCCAGACGAACCTGGCCTGTGGCACACCGTTTGTTTGCCTGGAACACACACACACACACACACACACACACACACACACACACGCACACACACACACACACACACACACACACACACACACACACACACACACACACACACAGAATTGAGGGGCAGCCAAAATGTCCTCACTTTATTGGTTAAAAACTTCTTCTGGTCCTCATTATGTAGAAAATACAAGAACATGCGCACACATGCATGTTATATTTCCATCGCTTTAGAGGATAATACATTGATGTCTACCCTAACATGTAATGATTTACATTATGGGGACTTGTTTTTTGTCCCTATATGCAGGGAAGTCCTCACAATGTGACTGTGTAAACCTATTTTTCTCCACAATATGAGAAAATACATCACAAAACACACACGCACGCACGCATGCACGCGCACGCACACGCACACACACACACACACACACACACACTCTCACACACACACACACACACACACACACACACACACACACACACACACAGAGAATTGAGGGGCAGCCAAAATGTCCTCACTTCTCAAAAATGACCTCACTTTAAAAACTCCTTCTGGTCCTCATTATGTACAAAATACAAGAACATGCGCACATATGCATGTTATATTTCCATCGCTTTAGAGGATAATACACTGATTTACATTCATTTCCTGGAGACCTTCCCTAACCCTAAGCCTTATCCTAATGTTAAATCCAGTCTGTACCCTAACATGTAATGATTTACATTATGGGGACTTGTTTTTTGTCCCTATATGGAGATAAGTCCTCACAATGTGACTGTGTAAACATATTTGTCTCCACAATATGAGAAAATAAATCACTAAACACACACACACACACACACACACACACACACACACAGACGCACACAGACGCACACACACACAAACACACACACACACACACACACACACACACACACACACACACACACACACAGACCTTGCTGGTCATTACATCATTCTTTATTCAAAACCAGTATAAGAGTATTCCCCCATCTCAGAGAGTTATATTGATTTCCATGTTTTGGAAAATATAAAGTAGTAAGTAAAATCATTGCCAATATTTCGCATGTTTTTCACAGGTCAATAATTTATTTGCAGTGGTCAGCACTCTAAGTGGTGGTTGATATGCTTCTGGGAAACTTCAATGCTAAATATGTATGGATGGGCTGCTGAGCCTCTCTCAGGGACACACCAGCACATCTGATTTTCAACCAATCCACACTTTTGATTACATTTCCATTTAAAGGAAAGAAAATACTTATTTGAACACACAAAAAAAAGATTTTGGATGAAAGTGAATATATGTCACAGAACTGTCCGAAGATGAAAACACTAAGGAAATGTGATACAGTAAGTGAAAGAAACTATTTGCTTCTGACCTCAGGCTGGCAGTCCAATTCACTGTCAGAGGTAGAGCTTTTGAAGTCCAGTTCATTGTAGAAGATGAAACCAGTTCTGCACAAGCATGAACCATCCGAGTGCTGGAACGCACGATTCTTACCAATGCACGTACAAGAAGAAGAACCTGAGGAGAAACAGATGCTTATAAAACTTAAATATCATAAAATAAACATACTATTTGTTCAGATAAAAGCATTTAATGTGGTCTGTGTTATATAGAAACATCTGATCTACACTGCAAAAACAGAAAAGTTGGGTGAACTCAAAATTTCAAGGCAACAAACTTCGATAAAATTTTAAGTTGGACAATTGAACAAAATATTTTAAGTTTTGTTTTTGTGTCTGCTCAACTCTGAATTCAGATTTTTGTCAACTCAACTGTAAATTGTACTAATTACAATTTTACATTGTAATAACTTTTAATCCTTACTTACTTATTTCTGCAATGTGCTGAATTGGCACGAGTGTAACGCCGCTATGAAATGTTAGCTAATGTTGCGACCACAATTTTGAGTTAGCATTAATACGCTAATGGCTACTCTTGTAGCTGTAACAAGCAGCGCCGCTAGCATCAGTTAGCCGCTAGCATCAGTTAGCCGCTAGCTTTCGCTAATGACCGAATTTCACCGCTTTCCTGCATTTCACAACAAAGAAATAAGAGTTAGCAGAACTATTGTCCCTTGTTTTGAACCCCAACTTAAAGATATAAGTAACAACAACTCACAAACTTGTTTTTGAGCAGACAACTGGCTTGCTTTGTTGTGCTAACTTACATTATTGCCCTAAATGTCAATTATTTATATTTCCAAGTTTTACCAACTTAAATCACTGTTTTAGGCCAAAAAATACAAGTTGGCTTTTTTGCAGTGTAACCTGCTAATGAGGTGGAGGAGCTGCCACAGGGAAAGCAGGCCTTCTGAGCGAGCAGGTGGTTGAAGGTTCCGGCTGGACATGGGTGACAGTCTCCCATTGTCTCAGCGTGAGTCCGGTTCCCAAAGGAGCCAGGGGGGCAGGGGATCTGTTGGGCTGATCCCGTAGGACAGACATATCCAAGAGGACAGGGGTTACTCCTGTAGTGGTCTGTACCTGTTGAATTAAAATAAATTCACATTTTATTTCGAGTTTTTGTTCAAAATTAACAACAACATGCTGCCTGACTATATTCAGAAAATGTTCAATCTAAGACAAAGCATTATAATTTCAGAGGTGTGTGTATATTTAAAAAAATAAAAAACCAGAACCAACACCAAATCACCATGCACCACGGTAACAGCTGTTAATTTATGGAACAAATTGGAGAAAGACTTGAAAACTTGCAATACCATTAACTTATTCAAAAAATTACTTAAAAATAGGATGATTAATTCATATAAGTTAGAGTAATGAGTAATAAGCTTCTTTCTTTTCTCTCTTTTGTGATTGCTGATTTCTTTTGTTGATAAATAACAGATTGTACATTTCTAATTTTTAAATTTACTTGAGTTGTAACAGGGTAGGCGTAATAAGCTATGCTTCCGCCTACGCCTTCTCGGTCCAAATGTCTATTATCAATTTCCTCTCTCTGTTTACATGTTGTTTACTTTGATCAATGTTAACTTTCTGGTTTGTTTTGATGACATGTATTGACCGAAATAAACATGCCAAAACGCGCCAAAACAACAGCAGGGCATTGTGGGATTTGTAGTATTAGCTGTAAATGCACCGTATAATCCCGGCGGGTCAGCTTTTATAGTACAATAATAATATAATAATTTGATATTGGCTCGGGCCAGAGTTTGACACCCCTGGGGTAGGCCATAAAAAACAAATACTGTAAACATAAACTGACACCTGGGATGATTTGTAGTTGTTGGTAGAGTACCTGGGGGGCAAAAGTATCCTGATGGACATGGAAGGCATCGTGGGTTAGGGGAGAGGTTCGGTCGATAGGTGCCCCCCTCACACTCACTACAGCAGCTGTTTTTGGATCCCCTGAGGCCGCTGGTGTTGACAGGCATGTAACCCCCTTCACAGGACTTCATGGCTGAGCTGTTGGCTGGGCAGTAGTAGGGGAACGGACAGCTGTGGGGCATGGTAACAGGGTTATTTATAAAGCTTTAACCCACACAGCGAAGAATCAGTCCAAAGCCATTAAGCTTTTAGGTTTTAACAGTTACTGGGGTAGTTCAGATTTTTTGAAGTGGGGTTGTATGAGGCACTTATCCACAGTCAGAGTGTTGCATACAGTAGGTTGCAGTTGGCACGTCCCCAGTTTAAAGATGCAGGCAGGTTTTTTACGGCAACAGCAGCAAAATGTACTTTAGCCACCTAAAAAAAGGCCCAGCTAAAAGTAAAAAGGTCAGAATCAGTTTAAGTGAACACTATTTTTTCACTTTGTTTGTTTTTGTAAGCCACCAGACTCCTTTGACAAGAACAGTAATTTTACATTGCAGAACACAGGAGTTGCTGGTCTACTGCTGCCTCGATCGCTTTGTTTGTTTGTTTGTTTGTTTGTGTTATAGTGTGACGTTGGTGAATCCAAACTAACCCTTTAAAACACCAATTTCACACAAATAAATGAGGCAGTGGGACCAGCAACCTCTGTGTTCTGCAAGGTAAAATTACTGTTTTTGTCAAAGGAGTAAGAGAACATACTGTAGATCAGCTAATCTCAACCTTGGGGTCCCGACCCCAATTGGGGTCGCAAGATGATTTCAGTGGGTCACCAAATCATTTTGGAAGTCAGCTCTGTCTCCACTGTGTTAAAGTGTTCATGTGTTTTAGTCTTTTTGGTCATTTAATGTCTTTTTTTGGTCATTTTCTGTTTGTTTTTTGGTCATTTTGTGTCTTTTTTTGATCATTTTGTGTCTTTTTTGGTCATTTTGTGTCTTTTTTTGATCATTTTGTGTCATTTTTGGTCATTTTGTGTCTTTTTTTGATTATTTTGTGGTCAACTTGTGTCTTTTTTGGTCATTTTGTGTCTTTTTTTAGTCATTTTGTGGGGTTTTTTTTTGGTTATTTTGTTTCTTTTTTGGGTCATTTTGTCTTTTTTTTGGTAATTTTGTGTCTTTTTTGGTAATTTTGTTTCTTTTCTGGTCATTTTGTGTCTTTTTTGATCATTTTGTGGTCAATTTGTGTCTTTTTTTGGTCATTTTGTTTCCTTTTTTTGGTCATTTTGTTTCTTTTTTGGGTGATCTGAACTGTCCGTGTGAGATTCTGTTCAGTGAGCGGGGGTCATGGACAACATGCATGTTAAATTGGGGGTTGCGACTCAAAAAGGTTGAGAACTACTGCTGTAGATAACTTCAGCTTCAGTTACCTGTCGGAAAGAGCTGTCTTACAGCAAGGTAAAACCGTGAAAAGTGTACACTTGAACTAAATTACATTTTGCTACTGCCCCTGTCCATAGCAGTATATTGCTTAGTTTCTGTTCCGGACCTGCTGCCTACTTCTCAAAACTGTGGGTGTGCCTATCATCATCCACTATATAATACACTGAATACCTCATGTAACCCCACTTCAAAAAAATCTAACCATCCAACTATCCCTTTAAAGTCTCTTATTTTCATGTCAGCCTTTGCAGGATATTGGACATTTCGTGCACTCACACTTGTTTGGGGGTGTGGTAGGAATGAGATCCCTCAGGACAAAAATATCCTTCTGGACAGACTTGAGGCTCAGCAGTCTGAGGTCCACAGTATGAGCCAGCTCTGCACAGCTTCTCTGAGACTGCACCTGGATTATGAGCAAAAACTAATTACTGCCAAACTTTATTACTGCCTTAAGGCAGTTATTAAAATGAGAGACTTAAAGTCATCACACACAGATGATAATATACTTTTATACATTTTAAACTCTGTTAATGAACATACCTAGAGGACATTGATAAGAAGCCCTGCAGGGAATCCCTTCAACATTGGGCTTCCCTGTAGCCCGAGGATCAGGGCAGAAGGTTCCCCCTGTGCACAGTTCACACTGGCTGGGTGCTGCTGCTCCAGGAAGAGGTCTCTTGGTGCCTGCAGGGCAGAGGATGGGGGGTCCAGATCCACTGCACCAGAAACCAGGCGGGCAGGGGCTGTTTGAGTAGTCTGTAAGCCCTTGGAGAAAAAAAACACTTTTCTTCACACAATATAACCAAAGTAGAAATACATTTGCTGCATCTGTCCACACACACTGAGTGGGACATTAAAGGAAAAACGCCTGAACCATTACTCTCATCAACAGTGGCGGTTCTAGACAAATTTTACTGTGGGGGCCATGGAGGGGCCAGTGTTTAATCAGAGGGGCACATTAGCCCATGAAAAAATGACAAAGATGATATTTAAGCATTCAAAATCTTTGAATGTCTTGAAAAAGACACAAAATGACCAAAAAAAATACACAAAAAGACACATAAATGACACCAATGACAACAACAAACACAAAATTACCAAAAAAAGACACAAAAAAGAATGTATAAGACTCCATAGAGTTAAACTATTATACAATGTACACATTCTGGGTTCCTTTTGTGTACAATGAGATGTTGATTGAACAAAAAAAAAGGTTAGAATTGTTCCATTGTTCATTGTTATGAATTGATCATTTTATTATTAATTTGACACAGGGGCCACAACAGGGGCCAAAGGCTTCTTTACAGGGGCAGTGGCCCCTGGAGGCCCCTGTGTAGAACCGCCACTGCTCACCAAAATTAGTTTTCTACTACATATAATTTAGAATCCTTTACTTATGCGTACAAATATCCACAGGCGGAAGAGAGAGCGAGATCATCTGCTGGGAATAAACCACTATTGAAGATAAAGTAACAATTCAATTTCACTTTGAAATCATTTAAGCTTTTTTTTTGGGAGATTAGAAAAAGTTTATTCTTTGTAGATCCACCGCTTAAGCATGACCATAGCCTCAGGTATCACACATTTAAAATTCATAGTCTTCAATTACATTATACCTCCTTCACTCTTATCTCCGGCTCAGGCACTGGTGTAATAATGTAAGAACATATTGAAGTGAATACAGCCTAGAAAGGTAATTTTCTTTGATCTGTCCTTACAAATTTAAATTCAAGCCCGACAGAGACAGGACTATTAAGACATATTTTACACTTTATCATACAGCAGGCACAGGGAATGGTAGAATACAAAAAACCTTGAAAGAAACATTTAAATACATCTTTAAATACACGGTTCTACGCAGGGGCCTCCAGGGGCCACTGCCCCTGTGTAGAAGCCCTTGGCCCCTTCTGTGGCCCGTGTGTCAAATTAATAATAAAAGGATCAATTTATAACTATGAACGACAGAACAATTTTTACCTATTTTTCTATCTCATTATACACAAAATGAACCCAGCATGTGTACATTGTATAATAGTTTAATTGTGCAATAAAAGCTTGTGTGTGTATGTATATATATATAAAAAAAGATCATTCTCACCGTACTGCTCTTTCAAAATAAAAAAAAGTAATTGTGCACAAAAATGAGAAATGTCTATGTCGAACAAAAATAGTTATTATTGATGGTAAGTCTCTTTGTTTCAATCAATGTATTTGTATATTCCAAATATACTTACATTAAATGAGATTTTTAAATAAGCTAAATTAAAGGGTTTGAATGCTTAAATATAATCTTTGCTGTTTTTTAATGTGCCCCTCTGATTAAACACTGGCCCCTGCTTGGCCCCCACAGTAAAACTGGTCTAGAACCGCCACTGGTGGTCAGTTTTAATGCAGCATGTCAGACCTGTGCTGTTACAGTGTGAACCAGGAGGGCAGGCCAGGCAGTCACCCTTGCTGCCTGCTCCAGGGGAAGCTCGATAGGTGAAGAGCGGACATGGCCTCGGTCCTGTCCCTCCATTGAAGTCACTGCCAGGCAGACCATCACAGTAATGAGCAGCAGGACAAGGATGAAGGACCGGGTCACCTGCAAACACACAAATGCCAAATTTAGGAAGAAGGAAAAAGGTTTCGGAAAAGATCAGATGAACCCTCAACGGCTCCATCGACAGCAGGGGTGTCAAACTCAAATACACAATGGGCCAAAATTTAAAACTTGAATAAAATCGCAACATTGAACAAATAAACCTTTTAATATATACCAAACATGTTTTGCTTTAACATTAAATATGGAACCAGCAACGCTTATAAACATACAATATATGACTAAATAGTGCAGACATGCAAAATCAAATTTCAAATAAAAAACACATCAATGTCATTAATTTATTCAATAAAAAATAAATAAAAACCGTATGCCTCTTTTCGATTTGCATCCTTCTGATTTAAATATCAAAATAAACTTTTTCAACAGGTTAATAAATTCTGCCTTTCTTTTCGCCATTTTTGGGAAGGGGTAGCTCGGAGACAGCTCTAGCTTGAGGTTGCTATGACGACTGTCACAGAGGAGCGTTTCTGGGTCCTGTCCTGATTGACGCGCCAAAACAACAGCAGGGCATTGTGGGATTTGTAGTATTAGCTGTAAATACGCCGTTTAATACCGGCAGGTCAGCTTTTATAGTACAATAATAAGATAATAATTTGGTATTGCCTCGCGGGCCAAATAAAATTACACTGCGGGCCAAATTTGGCCCGCGGGCCAGAGTTTGACACCCCTGATCTACAGATTTTACAAAACCTGGGACCCTCTAATAACTTATATGAACAATCTACCTGGTCTGGAACTTGAACTTTGAACTTTTACACCTGAAATAATGAATGTTAGGTGCACCTTTCTTTTGTGTTGTTGTTTTGTTTTTGTTTGTCCTGGTTGGTGTCTGTGATAGGTTTGTCAGGTTGGATTCGGTTTGTTTTTTATTGGGATTGTTTTTTGTTTTTTTTCTATGGCTATCTATAAAACAGAGAATATGATTGTTTCATATGATATGTGGAAAATCACAAATAAAGTGGTTTTAAAAAAAAGAAAAAAGGTTTCATGTACTTTCATAGTGAGGTTGTTTTATGCCACGTTTGTACCACTGCTGCTTATGAGTTGAGGAATCAATTTCAATACCTTATTGATCACTTTTAAGGCTCATTAAGCCTTTATATTGGCTCCTCGCTACATTTCAAACCTGTTTACCCTTCATTATCTTGAGCTCAGTTATAATTCTCAAGGCAAGGCTCTTTCCTGGCTCTTTCCATTTCCTAGCCTGTGGTTTTAGCTGCAGTTTCAGTCCAAAGATCCTGCTGATATCTTCTTATACTCAGTTTACACATGAGACACACTATGACGACAATAACTACCTGGCAAAACAAGCAATAAGCTGCTTTCCAAGTATCAGGATTAAATACAGCTAATCTAGGCCAAAGAAAAAAATATCTATATAAATGTCAGAGCTCCCAATCTATACAAGAGCCTTCCTGCTTTGATTTTCTGAATCAATGTCTCAGCCATTCCTGTTATGATTTATCAAAACCATTTGTCTTAAGAAAAAAAGGCCTCTTCATAATTAAAACTGTATGCTTCAATTTACCCTGAAAACCTGAAGCCAGTCGCTACAAAAACACTTTGAACTACTAAGACATGAAGAGAATTATCAGCTCATACCAGCTTTACACCAATGCTGAGGTGGGCAGGGTAAGCAGTCCTGCAGGCTGGCACCTCCTGGGGAGCTCCTCACTGTGTTTGCAGGACACAACACAGCCTCCTCTGTGCCCTCAGGGCAGTAGAAACCTGGAATAAAAAAATACATACAGATATGAGATTAAAAATGTATCAAAATATTAAAATTCTCCAAGAAGAGAGCTGATTTGATCTCATATATCAAAGAATCTAAGCTTTAAGTAAGAAAATGTGTGTGTAAATATAAGGGTGTTTCTGCAACTACGGTCACTTTTGACTCTCCCAAATTAAAAAAACCAACCTCGATGAATTTCAATTTTAACCATCAGAGTCTGTGATACATATTAACAGATACACAAAATTGTTTCTAATCGTTAAGATTTTAATCTGGAAAATGTTTATTTTTTATGGTTTTCAGCACTTTTTCTTACAAAATGTCCTTACCGCAACATTAAAATAGCGTTCATTTTATACATTTTCCTTTTTGAATTTCTACAAAATTTTAAAACATTTACATTTATTTTCATCAAGTTTTGTGCATCATTGTAAAAACTGATGTAAAAAAATAATAGAAATTAGGGGATTTCATTGTTTTCGCTATGCCATGGAAAATTGATATTTCTAAATATCAATTATTGGTAGCATTGAGGTCGTTGTTTTTTAAATAATTGATTTATTGTACCTGGTGGACATGGTCCAGCGCACTGCATGGCCCACTGGCACTGGGTCAGATTAGACTTTGGTCCCTGAGGGGTGAAATCTGCACTCCCAGAAACACAAAGATATCCAGCAGCACACACACCCTGAATCCTACCGGCCCTGAAGAAAACAAACACAGGGTTAGTTTATCCACATAGAAAACACACATATACACACAAAAACAATCAGAGAGGCAGTGAAATGTATGCTTCATTAGGTAAATAGAATGATAATCACATTGTTCCTAACATTCTCACCTCCCGTATCTAAATTCATTATATTCATGCATATCAAGGTGTTAATTTGGCTGTTCAGTGAACCGTGACTCCCGAACATGATATACTCCTGTATTCTGCTAATTGTGAGCATAATCAGAGCAGGGATGAATGTTTGCCTCTGAGCATATGTCCATGTATGCATTTTGATAATGTGTGTGTGCCTAATTGTGTGTCTGTCTGTGTATTTCTGGATATTTGTGAATGTGAGACACATGCATACACACATATGACAAATGATGCATCCAGTGTACCTGCAGAACTTCCCTGGAGGGCAGGGTAAACACTCTCTCTCTTCTTGTAGCCCTCCTTGGTTTGAATGAGTGTATGTCCCATTAGGGCACGGCTGAGGCACCATTGTGCCTGAAAAAAAAAACGATGCAGTATCGAGCTGAGGCTGACAGCGTGATTTATTTTTCATCACTTAAACACAAGTCTGAGAGGCATCTGTGTGTTTTTGTATGTGTTATTCGGGATGGTTTATAAAGTTATACATAAATTAATTTGAAGTTGCTATTCCCTGTTGTCAACATTGTCCTTTTAGAGCAGCTGTTCTCAACCTTGGGGTCGGGACCCCTATTGGGGTCGCGAGATGATTTCTGGGGGTCGCCAAATCATTTTGGAAGTCAGCTCTGTGTCCACTGTGTTAAAGTGTTCATGTGTTAATGTGTTTTAGTCTTTTTGGTCATTTAATGTCTTTTTTGGGGGTCATTTTGTGTGTTTTTTAGTCATTTTGTGTGTTTTTTGGTCATTTTGTGTCTTTTTGTGTCTTTTTCGGTCATTTTGTTTCCATGTTTTAGTCATTTTGTGTCTTTTTTTGGTCATTTTGTGTCTTTTTTGGTCATTTTGTGTCTTTTTTGGTCAATTTGAGTCATTTTTTGCTTAATTTTATGTAATTTTCTGGTCATTTTGTGTCTTTTTTTGATCATTTTGTGGTCAATTTGATTCTTTTTTGGGTAATTTTCTTGGGTCTTTTCTGACTAATCCCAAAGTATCAAGTTATTACTTTACAAGGAGTCTCTGGCTTGAAGCTGACTGTTACACACTCAGGAGGTCAGAATGGACCTTTAAACTTATAGCAAAGGACTTAGATTAAAAGTAACAATAAAATATAAAAAAAAATATATAAATGCACAGACAGAGAGATGTTTTGGTTGTTGTCTGCTTCATTATTTGTCCAAAATTCGTCGTATCAACTGAGTTTGTATGATCTGAACTGTGCGTGTGAGATTCTGTTCAGTGAGCGGGGGTCGCGGACAACATGCATGTTAAATTGGGGGTCGCGACTCAAAAAGGTTGAGAACTACTGTTTAAGAGTACCTGCGGGGCAGAAGGAATGTGGCGGGCAGGGCCATGGCTCTCCCACTATGGCCTCTTCACAGTAAAACCCGGGACGGCATGGGATGCAGCTTTCTGAGCCGGGGTTCGGCTGATACTCTCCAGTGGGACAAGGCAAGGCCAGGGCAGAGCCTTCTGGACAGTAGTGGCCCTACGAGAGAATGGGAATGACAAAGGCATTCAGTGGAGCAAGGCAATAACATTAATCAACATCACAACCACCTCTCCGTCTCCCCTGCCCGTCTCGTTACCATGGGGAGCAGAGCTTTCAGTTGCTCTGCTATCTTGCTCTGGAATTCCCTTCCCCCTTCCCTTCGCAACATCACATCTCTCAATCAATTCAAATCACAACTCAAGACTTACCTGTTCAGACTCGCTCACTCCATCTGATCCTCTGCACAAACTCCCCTCCTTTATTGTAATGTATTTGTAAATGTTCTGATTTGTTTTGATTGTATGATGTGTATGATGTTCTACATTGTTTTTTTGTTTTTTCCATGTTGTAAGGCGACCTTGAGTGCCTTGAAAGGTGCCCTATTAAATAAAATGAATTATTTTTAAAAAATTACAGCTTCTCCAGGAGAGATACTGTTAGGAAAACAATATGGAATAAAGGGGAGATGAGGGAAAAGAGAGGGAAAATAATGACATAGTATATTAATAACCCTTACCTTGGGACAGAGGAAGGCATATGGAGTGGTTGAAGAGAAGTCAAAAGGGCAGTAGAAACCAGCAGCACAGGGGCCACTGGGGCTGGCCAGACCCTCAGTAGAGCAGTAATGACCAGCAGGACAGGCTGTGCAGCTCTCCATGGAGACCCCTCCTATGACAACAGATAACAGTGAGTGTATACAGGGTTGCAGATCAGACAAGCAGATCCCATTAGGAACTCTTTCAAATGCAAATGCCGGCTACTAATTAAAGAGATGATATGGGTATTGAATTATTTAATTATTTACACGACGGAGTGACTCTAACAGAAAGTAGAAAAGTGCAGATCTTCACCAGGCTTTGAGGTTCTCCTGCATAGCATAGCTCTGATTGATCCACACTCAGTTCTGAAAACAAGCTTTACAAAAGTGTTGTATGTGTAATGTTTTGCACACAGACACGAAAAAAGTTTGCCATAGTTTTAATGCATTTAGTGCAATTAAATTACAGCATAATCTATTTATTTTGTTTTCATTCCTATTTAGTCATTGACATACTTGGAGATGGCGTTGAAACTCACCAAGCTGTTTGCACACCTGGATGTGGTTATTAATTCAGACATGATTGATTTTGGTTTTCCGACATATCTGGGACTTCCACAACAGGAACAAAAACGCAATAGTGGTTATTTTGGTCACAGTTGATTAATGAAAGTATTTGGCAGTATTTTTTACACTGATGTCTCTAGCACGAGTAACATAAATGTGATCCTGCGTTTAACTGGTGGAGAGTCAAAATAAAATTGTGGCCTGCAACAAACTAGATAAAGCTTGTTTTTTTTTTTTTAACTCAGCTGATTGCAGGAAATGCCTCGGAGTCAGCAGTCATTGACGATAAAACGGTAAAGAAAATTGTTTTTTCAAAATTACCACAAATTACCAGTGACTTCATTGTGAATTACCACAATGTCATTAATGTGCATGAAATGTATTAGGCTGATTGGTCCAGTAGTGTGAGAGATTAGCAGATGGACAGATGCATGTACTCACTCACAAACTCACACGATCAAATGCATGATCCACGTTATTCACGGATATTTTTTAAAAAAAAAGCCTTTTTATGAGGAGTGTAAACAGTGGGTGTACCGATAGTGTTGCGAATACTGCCAAGAGGGCATGGGATTGGTGAAAGGCACCCTGCTGGACAGTAGTGGCCCAGAGGGCAAGGACCGTTCCTGGAGGAGTTGTCAGAGCTCTGTGGTGTTGGCTCCATGGCTCCACCTTGGCAGAAATAACCCTGCAAACAAGGACCTAGGCGAAAATACAAAGACACAATCAATATAATAGAATAGAATAGAATAGAATAGAATATATCTTTATTGTCTGTTCAACAGAGCAGAAATTTGTCTTTCGACACGGCTATAAAAATTCATGCAAAACACACAACAATTACATGAAGTGAGATAAAACAACAACACTTCAGTAAAAACACAACATCAATAAAAAGTGTGTCTTTGTTACTTAATGATGTTACTAGTATAAGAATGTGTACATTTTGGCTGAAAAATTATGTCATCAAATATCTTTTTGTCTGTTCACCTTGTGGTGTTGAGGCTCCATATGAGCTGCAGAACAATCCTGCAGGACAGGGTGTGCAGACAGAGATAGAAAAGGCTCCTGTCTGGTTCCTGAACGTCCCTGAGGGGCAGGGCTGAGGCAGGCCAGTCCCTGCAGGACAAAAATGGCCTAAGAAGAAAGCACTTATTACATATTGGTTTTATCATTACTGCAAGATTAGAACTTTGACCACTGGATAGTATTGCTGCTGTGTGTAAAATGCTGAGTGATCGGATTTATATTGCTGATTCAAAGTTTATTTGCACCGTTCTCACCCGCTGGGCAGATAGAGGGCTCTCGAGTGGCAGAGGAGGAACACATTGTCCCTTTGGGGCATTTAATACAGTGGGCTGCTCCAGGGGCAGGACTGTAAGTGCCAGGCTCACAGGGCGCCTCATTTGCCGAGCCAACAGGACAGCTATGGCCAGCGGGGCAGAGGTAGCCATGGGAACCATCAGACGGAGTGGGACTGGAGCTGCCACCCAGACACACATACCTGAAGGCATAAACAGGGAAAACAAACCTCATATCACAAATGTTGCCAAAAGCTGCCATTAACGGGTTGAACAATCTGTCAGTGAAGATATATAATTTCCAAGTATTGCAGAGGTTTTCAGTTTTGTGATGGTATTTAATGGTCTCAGGTAGAGGACACCCCTCAGGATGTGCCTCAAACTTTACTTTAGTGAGTCAGCTTTTCAATGGGCAGCAATCCAGTCTACAATGACTGCATTTAACTGCATTGATACAACCTGATTTGATACTAGGGATGGGAGTTTGGAAAAAAAACAGCCAACTCATCATCTAACATCTATCTAACGTTAACGATCAATATAATCGATTATTTGCAATGCATACATGGGTAAAATAAAATATATTAGATAGTACTGTGCAAAAGCATGTTTTGATAACGGACGATTTTACTTTGAAAGGACGGACAGAGACTTGATCCTGTCGATCGTTAAACTAAATCAAGTGAGGTTAAACTGTAAAGATAACGTCAAGGAGTTCAATGTTTTATGTTTTAGACTCCGAAGAGGCATGAGGTTAGTTTACACAGTAATCTTGCAAATTTAGATGTGTTTTGTGTTTAAAAAAGTTTTGGATAAAATTAAACCTAGTAATTCTTGCTAGCAAGGTTTGATAATTCCATGTGATTGAGAAGAAAAAGATTACTTTATTAATCCCACAATGGGGATTAATGCCCCACAATGGGCATTTAACCCATCCTTTTGTACACACAAAGTGAACACACCATGCAAGGAGCAGTGGGCAGCACATTACTGCGCCCGGGGAGCTGTGCAGGGGGGTTTGGTGCCTTGCTCAAGGGCACTTCAGTCCTAGACCTGTCAGTACTGGGGATTCAAACCAGCGACTCTCCAGTTACAAGGCCGATTCCTAACCTCTAGGCCACGGATTGACCAAATTCTTAACGACCATTACTCGATCATGGATTAATTATTCCATCCCTATTTGATACAGACTGAAATTACACTGAAAATTATTTTTATTGAGCAAACGTTTAACCAGTTTGACTTTGTAATAATTACCCCCAAAAATGGCAGTACTGACAATTTAATTGACTTGAAATGCACCACATAGTATTTAATGCTAATGCATCATTGTTTTATAATTATACTTAAAGGTTCTATGTGAAGCAATAACGTGTTAATGGTTTTGCATTGTCAATGTGTGAGCAGACTGTAATTTGAATTAAAGACTGAGACCTTCCCTGATTTTCTTGGTTGTCTATAACAGCCTGTGCACTAATTTCTCTGCAAAGGACTTTGTGATGTGTACTACCTCTCTTCAATACCGCTACACTGCAACACAGGAACATTATGTTAGAAATGGAGCCCAATAATGTCAATCATCTAACCAGCACAAATCCAACCAACAACAAATCTAATAAAAAGTTCACGGAAGCACAAAAAACCCCTCTATCATCAATCGTGATGCTGGTCAATCATGATCATTGTCCCCATGTCACCATTTGGGACAATGCCCAGCATGCTCACTTGTTCCAGGTTCACTAAACAGCCACAGGTGTCAGTAATAACAAGGCTTTTCTGAAAATTCCACATACAGTAGTCCCTTGAAGTTCCAATTATTCCGGAAAATAAGAAGAAAAAAGAGAAATACGTATTCATAATTGGCAATGATTGTCACAAAAAATATTCCAATTATTTATGGCCAAAATATCCTTGAATTGCACTGAATGCTAGAACAGAATGGAGATAAACAGCAGCAGCCACACTGAAGAGCTACGGGTGCTTTGTGGGTTTTATTTCTGAGTATTCATTGCAGAGCATTTATGCAACAAATAGCAAAGTGTCAAGTGTGGATCTTATCCTGCTAAAGACACCTGCTCCCTCTCCTGCCGAGACTCGACAGACTCTCATGTAAAAGCCTTCTGCTGTCCTCAATTATCCATCTGATTTTGTAGTTTGTGCGTATTCTGGCTTGCAATTGATTTTTGAACACCGGATGTCTTGCTGGCATATTGGACTGGTCCGTTTAATCCATGATAAATCCTACACATAAATCCAAAACTAATTGCAAGAAACAAAGTGAGAGCACGGTGCAGTACACCTCAGGGAGAGACAGAAAGAAGGAGCGAGAAAGAAGTTCCAAGAGCAAAAGAGCATAAGTTTTTACCCAGCATGACATGGGAGAGCATCTGACAGCTCTGCTATTGCAGGTCTTTCACAAAACAGTCCAGGGGGGCAGGGGGGGCACCCATCAACTCCCTTCAGTCCTCTGGAGATGGACAGAGAGCCTGTGGGGCAGGGGAGTGGATAGCTGGTGGCAGCGGGGCAGTAGTGGCCAGAAGGACAAAGGTAGCTTCTGGTAGAATTACCCTGACAACAACAATATAAAAAAACATTAAAACGCCACAAACATTTCTACTTTTTATTGCACAATTTCCTAAAAAGCAATTGCTTTCATGCATTTTAACGTCTATAAATGCCCCGAGGTCTCTGGAGGCTGAAATGTTTATCGAATCACACAATTAAGAGCTTTAATGAACACAATATGTCGTGCATAACATTTTTGCCATTCGGGCGCTATTGACAAAAGCTCATGGCTAAAATGGGGAGCAGAAATGTGTTCAGAGAAATTCCTGGTAAGCTCACAGTTAGATTTGAATATTTCCTGTGTTCCAGTGGGAATTTAGGCTTGATGGTAGTGCCAGAGGAAAAGCAATTCATCAACAAGGCACCATCAATAACCGGAGCTAATTACATGTAAATGTGGCCATTTTTTAAAATATCTTGTGTATAAAGCTGACATTTCAGCTAATGGGGCTGTTAGAAGAGAGATAATGGGCAAAAAAATGGGTAAAATATGGAAAAGGGCAGCATGACTGATCAGATTTGATTTTTTTTTTTTAGTTTCATTAGATGAAAGGTCAAGGCGGCTCCAATATCATACTGAATCTTTCTTTGGGAACGAGGACCTACCGACCGACGTTACCAGGTTACAGACCAACAGAGGATATGAAGGGCAAGAACAGCACCTGATACTCAGTAGAGTTAGGGCTGGTTGATCCAGCAGGACAGTAGAATCCTGCTTCACAGACTCCATTCGGCTGGGACAGACCAGGCTGAGAGCAAAACATTCCTGTAAGAAATACCAACATAATAATGTGTTTCCTCATAATGATTTGAAACACAGTGACTTCTTGAATGTGCAGTTAAGGGAAAGTTAAGATTTTTTTGATGCAGGGTTGTATGAGGTACTTAGTCCATCACAAGAACTATCTCCTACTGAACTGAATACCTGTGGGGTGGACATGGAGGTGGTGCCAAGTTCTAAGTATCAAGGTGTAGACCTGGATAATAAGTTGGACTGGTCCCTAAACACTGACGCTCTCTACAAAAAGGGGCAGAGCGGCCTCTTTTTCTTAACCCATTGAAGCCTGGAAAGCAGATACGTCGTTATGTAGTATTTGTATAAGCCCTCAAATACTTTTTGAATTTAATTTCTGTCTGCTACAGAGGCTGAAAAATCTATTATTTAGTAGAAGCGTTGACACTTCTATTGAATTTCCAGAAAACTTCAGGTTTTAGGGGCTTATTTTAAAATCGGCCAGAGGTTTTACAGAAAGTTTTAGGCGTCAATGGTTTAAGGAAGCTCAGATCTCTGGACATCTGTAATAAGATGCTGCAGATGTTTTATCAGTGTGTGGTGGTAGTGTGTTGTTTTATGCTGCAGTCTGCTGGGGAGGCAACATCACACACAGAGATGATCAGACTGGTCTAAAGAGCTGGTTCTGTGGTTGGAGCCAGGTTGGACACACTGGAGGAGGTGGTGGAGAGATGACCAGTCAACATGTTCAAGGCCGTCTTGAAATACCCGGATCATCCACTACACAAAACCTTTATCCCTTTATCAGGCAAAGAACTATATTTGGTAACTTCAGGTAAAATTTTGAGAAAAAAGTTGCAAATTTACTAGATTAAAGTGGCAAATCTACAAGAAAAAAAGTCGCAGATTTAAGAGATTTAAAGTGGCAAATCTACGCCAAAAAAGTCCCAGATTTACGAGAAAAATGTGGGAAAAAAGCAACTTTTTTCTCCCAGAATCACCACTTTAACCCTTAATAGGGCGCTCATTGAAATACTAAAATTTCAACCCTAGAGAATATTGGAGGATATTACATACTGCTAGAATGTGTAAAAAAAACATACGAAAATAATATTTTGAGAAAAAAGTTTACGAGATTAAAGTGGCAAATCTACGAGAAAAAATGTGCAGATTCATGAGATTTAAAGTGGTGAATCTGGGAGAAAAAAGTTGTTTTTTCACCACTTTTTTCTCGTAAATCTGCGACTTTTTCCTCGCAGATTTGCCACTTTAAATCTCTTAAATCTGCGACTTTTTTTCTTGTAGGTTTGCCACTTTAATCTAGTAAATTTGCTACTTTTTTCTCTAAATATTACCTGACTCTAACTACCAAATATAGTTATTTGCCTGATAAAGGGTTATGGACCAAAAAAACAGCAGTGGACGGCTCCTCTCTGTCCGTTTCAGGACGGAGAGATTCATAAGATCCTTTGCTCCTGCAGCCATCAGGCTGTCTCATTCTAACAGAGCTAACAAACTAACTGAATTTACCCTCTGGGATAAATAAAGTAATTATGATATTGATTTGATTTTTTTCCAGATCCAGAGTCACACATTACCATAAACGAAACAATTGAGGCAGCAGTAGTAATTCCTGTACTCTCTGAGGTAAAATATACTGTTTTTCTTCAATGGAGTCTTGTGGCTTTGATGAGAGCATAGAACAGCTTCACTTCCTCCCACTTAAACAGGCTTTCTGGTGGCTAAGAAAAGTGGTAAAAATATCTAAATATAGCACACTGATATTGATTTCTTTGAGGTGGACCTTTTTTATGTTGCTAAATATTTTCTTGCTTCTGCCCCCATCCACAGCAGAACATTGTTTAACTACGGGTGCATCTCAATAAATTAGAATATCATATAAAAGTTTATATATGTCAGTAATTCAATTCAAAAAGTGGAAATAATACATTATATAGATCCATTACACACAGAATGAAACATTGCATGTCTTAATTTATTTAATTTATTTTAATGAAGACATAAAATTCAGTGTCAAGCAAAAAAAATTGAATATTACAAAAGACCAATTATAAAAAGTATGTTTAATATGGAAATGTTGGCCTCTAAAAAGTATGTCCATCTATATGCACTCAATACTTGGTTGGGGCTATTTGACTTGAACTACTGGAATTTGACTTTTCCATCATATTCTAATATATTGAGATGCACCTGTACTGTGTAATAATCCTGCCTGCCTCTCACCAACTTTGGATAAGTACCTCATATAACCCCACTATTCCTTTAAGGGTTAGGTTACGATGATGTAGAACAAAACACTAATCATTTTCACACCTGCAGGGCAGGGCAGGCAGGCATCAGCACTGGAGGCTCCAAGCTGGCTCTGCACCGTGCCAGGTGGGCAAGGGAACTCTAGTCCCAGAGTCAGTCCTGGAGGACAGTAGTATCCAGCGGGACACAGTGCAGGCTGTACAGTACCTTCAACTGAGCCACAACAAGAATAATTAATAAACACGGAGAATATAAGATAAGATAAGATAAGATAAGATAAGAAAGATAAGAAATACACAACACAACACATGTATACATACACTACTGGTCAAAAGTTTTAGAACACACCAACTTTTCCAGAATTTAATTGAAAATGATGCAGTTTAATGTCTCAGTGTACTCTGAAATTAATGCACATTTGCAACATTTAAAATTCTTTATTGAGCATGATAGTGTTTTGAAAATAAAAAAAAGATTCAAAATCACATTTTGTGTTGAACTAAAGGACTAAAAAAAGACACAAAATGACCAAAAAAAGACACAAAATGACTTACAAAGTCATGAAAAGAATTCAGAAATGGACAAAATAGCCCAAGACTCCATAGAGTTAAGTTGTTAACCCATTTCTTGTTCCCTGAAAAAGGCCTACTTGCATAATTCTGAAATGTACATTCTTTGTCAGTTTTGGTTAACCTTACCTTTTTTTATTTACCTCTGGCAGTTCACCACTTACCTTTGTACCATTTCAAGCTGTTCATTTGACTTGAACTGCTTGAATTTCAATAAAAAACTGGAAAAATTGGGGTGTTCTAAAACTTTTGACCGGTAGTGTACATATTCCACCTATACAGAACATGAGCCCACAATACATAGCCTAGTATAGAGGAAGTGGAATGGATGGTCCATGTGCATTAGTAGCTGTTACTCATAGATAATAGTTACAGCAAGTGTGCAAATATACAGGTGTGTAAATAAATAAACAGGTGTGCAAATATACATGTGCAAAAAACATGTGCAGAAATACAGTTTGGTAAATACGGTATAAGCAGCTAAGCTCAAATTTAAATAAATATTAAAAAAATATGCTTCTGTCCTTACTAAAAGGGGAGTCATTATAAAGTGCAATTGCAGTAGGTAAAAACGTATTCTTCTTGCCGATAAGAGCAATAAAATGACAACTTTAAAATGTCTAACGTCTTTGACTTTGAAAAGATTCAGCTGAATAATTAAAGAGGTGCACTCTCTGACACTGTAAAAATCAGTTAGATTAGAAGAGATAAAGAGAGGTGTAACTTCCATCAGCTGTCCCGGTTTTACCTCAGGAAGTATTATCTCCGCCTCAATTAGTAAAACCATGTGCTTTGCAGAGTGACTTTGGACGATCCCTACAGAGAGGGTGTGAATTTGTTGCTTTTAATTAAAAAGTGAACATATGGGCTTGTAAATATTCTGCACCTAGCTAGCCAATGATCTGAGTCCTTTTGACATGTCTCTGATAGATGTGTCCCTTATTAAAACATGTCCGGTGGCGGCACTGCATGCTAATCTATTGTGACTAATGCTGGAAATTAAATTACTCAGACAGTGTACGGTTCATCTCTGTGTGATTATTGAACACTGAACATAAAAAATCACTCTTGCTGTTACAGAGGATAGCTCTAAGTTAATGACTGTTTCCCACCTTGACAGTAGTACCCAGGGATGCAGGTGGTGCAGTTGTCTTGATGTGTGTTGCCTGTTTCAGAGCTAAATGTTCCTGCAGGACACGGTATGGGGACTGGTGCTCCTCTGGGGCAGAAGAAACCAGCTGGACACAGAGTTTCATCTGCTCTGCTGGAGCCCCAGTGGCAATAAAACCCTGCCCAGCAATCACCTAGAGCAGAGGTGTCAAACTCAAATACCCAGTGGGCCAAAATTTTAAACTTGGACAAAGTCGCGGGCCAACATTGATATTTATTGAAAAAATTGACCTAAACAAGTTCAAACGAAATGGAACAAGCAAAGCTTGATATAACTTAATATTGCAATCAAAATCGAATATCAAATAAAACAAACAAACACATCAATGGCATTCATTTCTTACTTAAAATTTAAATAAAAATCGTATGTCCCTTTATTTTATATGCGGCCTTCTTTAAATTTAAATTTAACAGTAATCTTTTTCCACGGGCTAAAAATAAATGTAAGAATAAAATAATAATAATAATAAACCAAATGACTAATAATAATATCCTTCAATGAATGTGCAACCATTCAAGTCCATGCCTTGGACTAGCAAGAAAAAGTGCATAAAGACAACTTTAATTGTTGCTCAGTTTGCTACACACTGATCTACTGTGTTCAAGCCAAAACACGAGCAGAGCATTCTGGGATTTGTAGTACTATATTTTGGTATTTCCTCGCGGGCCAAATATAATTATACTGCGGGCCAAATTTGGCCCACGGGCCAGAGTTTGACACCTCTGACCTGGAGGGCAAAAGGAGAAAACAAAACATTGAAATGAAGGATATTATCTTTAAATATCTTGATAATCTTTTATCAGCAGAAACTGCATTAAAGGTGGAAACTTACTGAGAAACCCTAACAATAATGCTAGGTGTCTTTTATTCCATCTACCTGCTCTTAGCCCTTGTTGGCAGAAAATCCCAGCTGGACAGAGAGATCCTGTTCTGTTGTCAGTCGGGTTCGGTACTGTGGCGCCCATCAGACAGAGAAATCCAGCAGCACACGGCCCTGAAGGCTCAACCAAACCTTCAGAGCCACAAAACTGACCCGCTGGACACACAAGACACTCACCTGCCAACAAAGATTGGCAGCGTTATCTTCAGTCCAAACATTAAAACAAGCTACCTGCCAGTCACTGACATGGTCACACACTGCCAGAGGTGTCGATGTGTTGAAATAAACTAAATCAAGGAAGCTAATGTGAAGAAAAATTGTTTTTATAATATTGAAATGATTTTATTTTATTGTAGACTGTCTGAAATTAAATGCAAATTTAGAGTTATATCACCAAACATCTGCCGTAATAAGTCATTTCCTCTCCAAATGAGTCCAAAAAGCCACATTTAATACTGTGATTTTATTTGTTCTCTTCTTCTACACTGCAAATGATTTGGTTCATACCAAGATAAAAAAAACAACAAATTACATTTCGAAGTGTTAGATAATTTATCTTGTTTTAAGAGTTCATCATGTTCAACATGCTTATTTCTAGATTTAACAATCTTATTTCAAGAAATCTTGTCAAACGAAATTATCTGTCCATGCAGCAAGATAATTTCCCTCAGATTTAGTGTTTTTATCTTGTTTTTCATTTAAAGTTTCATTTAAAAGCTGATATCTAGACATTTTCCATGGTTTTATTGATAATAACCAAAATCCTAATCAAGAAAAACCATGGAAAATGGCTAGATATCAGCTGTACCAGGCATTAAAATGAACAATAAATTGAAGAAAACAAGTGTGGTCTAATATTTTTTTCCATGACTGTACATTAAATTACAACTTAGATAAATAGATAACAATGTTTAACCACTGCTGCAATACTTAGTGTAGTTTTAGAGTTAAAATCCCATTATGCATATAAAAATTGTGGTTCATGGTAATTATAGAAATGAGGAAGATTATTAAGTTTATAGAGATATTGCAGGGTATGCACCTTGTTTTTAGACACACCTTTTGTGCAGTGCACAAAGACTGGGTTTTTACCTGTGGCGGTGAGACCGTGGCTGTGGCTGTAGGTGCCTTTGGGGCAGGGAAGAGGCTGACTGTCTGGACTCTCCCGGGGACAGATGTAGCCAGCTGGGCAGGGCTGAGGACTGGAGACTCCAGTGGAGCTCCCCCTGGTGGGGCTAGGACTTTGGGACTGGCAGTGGAACCCAGGAGGACAGGGATTACACTCTTTCTGGCCTGACAAATCCTGGAACAAGCCTGGCAGAGACATTAAAGCAGAACGGACGCCTTTAGAGACAGCGAGGGGATTTGTAAGTCAATTTTGCGTTCTGTTGATACTTCTTGTTTACCAAGAGGGCATGCTTTACAGTCCTCTTTGCCTTTTCCTCCGGTCTCATTTTGATAAAAGCCAGCTGGGCAGGGCGAGGGTACACTGCTGCCTTCGGCACAGTAGTGGCCTGTCGGACAAACACTTCCGGATACACTTGACATTGGAGTAGCAGTCTGAGATCCCTCTAGACAGTAGAAACCTGGGGAGAAACACTTCAATAAAAATGCTACACTTTTATATAAAGTAAGAACTTGCCAGTGGTGGAAGAAGTATTCAGATCCTTTACTTAAGTAAAAGTACTAATACAACACTGTGAAATGACTCCACTACAAGTAAAAGTCCTGCATTCAAAACTTACTGAAGTAAAAGTACAAAAGTATCAGCATCAAAATGTACTTCAAGTATCAAAAGTAAAAGTAGTTGTTATGCATAATGGACCCACTCAGATTGTTTTATATATTCTAAATATATTATTAAATTATTATTATTATTAGTGCATTTAAATAAGCAGCATTTTACTGCTGTCAAGGTAGGACTCAATTTATCTATTTAATATAATTTTATGTGGTTTAAGTTATGAACATTCATAATCATTTTACATTGATTATGTTTTTTATGTTAAATCTCAACCTGAAAAGTAACTTAAGCTGTCAGCTAAATGTAGTGGAGTAAAAAGTACAATATTTGCCCTCAAAATGTAGTGAAGTAGAAGTATAAAGTTACACATGTGGAAATACTCAAGTAAAGTAAACAACATGATCTCACAGAAATCCGTGAAATAGCCACGGATTCGCTTAACTCAAAATCCGTGGAATAGCCACGGAATCACTCAAATTTCCGTGAAACTGACACGGATTTCGCTACAATGCAAGTTAATGACAGTCATATCCCGTGGCTATTCCAACATACAAAGTGATTATGTACATTCACTGAGTGAATATTTAGAAAATAAAACATATATTTCTCGCTAGAAATGTGATCAAAATCCATTTTTATGCAGAAACTAAGTAAAAATATTGATTTTTCACTAAAAATGAGAGAACTGTCTGCCATGTTTTTTGTTCTGACCGCTGGGACCTTGAAAGTCACGTGACTTGGAACAAACCAATAGCCACGGGATATGACTGTCATTAACTTGCATTGTAGCGAAATCCGTGTCAGTTTCACGGAAATTTGAGCGATTCCGTGGCTATTCCACAGATTTTGAGTTAAGCGAAATCCGTGGCTATTTCACGGATTTCTGTGAGACCAGGTTGAAAGTAAAAGTACCTCAAAATTGCACTTAAGTACAGTACTTGAGCAAATGTACTTAGTTACATCCCACCACTGGAACTTGCTACCATTCTAACAAAACAAACTTCACAGTGTTGTTTCTGACCTGCCAGGCAGGGTCCAGAGGCTGCAGAGAGGCCCGTCTCTGAACAGTAGAAGCCAGGACTGCAGCTACGACACTGAGACTCATCCACGAGCCCGCTCTGCTCACTGTCAAAAGATGCATGCAAACTATAAAACATAGCAAAAGTCAAGTGATTTCATGCATCTGGATAATATTTGCTCAGTATTACATCACAGGGAGCACTCCATGTTGTTTCCTTGGACAATTTCTGAGGATGTTACATCTCCTGTGTCATCACACTGATATATTTTACACTCACAAAGCATTAAGTTGAACATGGGTCATTATCATTTTGCGTTAAATCGTTAACATTTAACATACAGTCATAAAGTAGTTATGAAGCTAAGGCTATCTCCCTTTCAACATTGTTAGCCAGAAAGTTAATTCTACAATCTTGGAAATCTGAAAGGGCTCCTACATTTGAAATGTGGTTGAGAGAGATGGGAAATGTATTACACTAGGAGAAAATCAGGTACATAATATCTACTAAAGAGGATGTCTTTTTTTAAAATATGGCAACCTTTTCTTGATTTAATGTCTAAAAACTGAATTAGTGTTATTCTGTTGCTGTGCCATTTATGTTATACCCACACAAAAAACATGTATTGTTCTGTGTAGCTCCACCAACTATCTCTAATTTGTATATATAATTTGTTTATATTTTTCTGTTATGAAAACAATAAAAATAAATACACAAAAACATACAGTCATGGAAAAAAATCTTAAACCACCCTTTTTCTTCAATTTCTTGTTCATTTTAATGCCTGGTACAAGTAACAGTACATTTGTTTGGACAGATATAATGATAACAACAAAAATAAATTAATAGAGTTTAATTTAAAAGCTGATATCTAGACATTTTCCATGGTTTAATTGATAATAACCAAAATCATAATCAAGAAAAAACATGGAAAATGGCTAGATATCAGCTGTACCAGGCATTAAAATGAACAATAAATTGAAGAAAACAAGTGTGGTCTAATCATTTTTTCCATGACTGTACATTAAATTACAACTTAGATAAATAGAGAACAATGTTCAACCACTGCTGCAATACTTAGTGTAGTTTTAGAGTTAAAATCCCATTATGCATATAAAAATTGTGGTTCGTGGTAATTATAGAAATGAGGATTATTAAGTTTATAGAGATATTGCAGGATATGCACCTGAATGTTCCTTTTGGGCATGGTTTCGGTACAGAAGTCCCTACAGAGCAGAAGAAGCCGGGAGGACATGGTGATCCAGTCAGGATGTCGAGTGGTGAAGGTTCACTGGCTCCTCCGACACAAACAAACCCTGCAGCACATGGCCCACTGGGGACTGTCCTCCCTTTGAATAAATATCATTCAAGCGAGGTTTTTTTATCACCCTGTTAACAGAGCAGCCATTTATCTCTAATTGCTTCTGAAATACATCACTAAATTTAAATTGCAGCTGGCTGCAAGATAGACATCTGTTATCCTGTTTTCCACAAACTCAAAAGTAGTTCTAGTTCTGGGCTGGTTCCTGTTCACAGTTTAAACTGGCAAACCTTCATTACATCACTGTATCATCTCTGGTTTGCTAACTTCAAGCACAACACTAAATTGTCACTTAACAATAGTTGTTCCTGGCTTCGCTAGCAAGTTTTGTCCTTAACCCATAAGAACCCAGACCCAGTAATCCTTAATGGAACATTATGGGGGATGGACCACAGACCAAGTGGACCACATAGAACACATTTATGATGTTTTAAAAAATACTACCCCTAAATGTCAAAGATCTGTGATGTGACATATATACGTTACATTGGGCTGTTATGGTATTTATGTTTGATATTTCTTATTTTTAAATGAATAAACTAGACACATTTTCTGCTTACAGAGACACAATTTTTCCTTTTTTTTAAGTAACAAAATAATAATAAATCAATTATACATATAACAAATAACCATTTGCCTTTTTGTTTTAATCTCCATAACATATATCAATATTGTGACCAGAATAGTGATGTTAGACAACAAATTCCATTTCAGATTTGTTTTTAAGTAACAAAATGATAATAAATCAATAATAAATAAATATAAATAAAACTGCCTCATTGGACGGCTTCTCAAAAACCTACTGTAGCTACAAAACACTGCAAAACACACTTATGTACTTAGGAAAACATACATGAACATTACTAGAACATTTAAAATGTTTGTGACACCTGTGTCACCGTGGGTTCTTATGGGTTAATGCTCCCTCGGGTTTATTTAGAACTTCTGTGGAGGACCGCGGTACAAGGAGACAGTTCATCTCTTTCAAGGACCACTGGTTTAATTCAATAAGAGCTGGTTCTTTAGCTCAGTAGTTCTCAACCTTTTTGAGTCGTGACCCCCAATTTAACATGCATGTTGTCCATGACCCCCACTCACTGAACACAATCTCACACACACAGTTCAGATCCCCCAATAAAAGAAACAAAATGACCATAAAATGATCAAAAAAGACACAAAATGACCAAAAAAAGACACAAAATGACAAAAAAAGACACAAAATGACCAAAAAACACACAAAATGACCAAAAAAAGACACAAATTGACCAAAAAAGACACAAAATTACCAAAAAAAGACACAAAATGACTAAAAAAAGACATAAAATGACCAAAAAAGACACAAAATGACTAAAAAAAGACACAAAATTACCAAAAAAAGGAAACAAAATTACCAAAAAAACACAAATTGACCAAAAAAGACACAAAATTACCAAAAAAAGACTCAAAATGACTAAAAAAAAGACACAAAATTACCAAAAAAGATACAAAATGACCAAAAAAAGACACAAATTGACCAAAAAGACACAAAATTACCAAAAAGAGCAAAAAGAGAGCTGACTTCCAAAATGATTTGGCGACCCCCAGAAATCATCTCGCGACCCCGATTGGGGTCCCGACCCCAAGGTTGAGAATAGCTGCTTTAGCTGTGAAAGGGTGAAGAACAGGTTCAAGATTGAGCATCAGCTCTGAACCAGCCCACAAACAGCCTCAGTGGAAAAGGGGTATGTGAGAAATAGATAACAAGTAAATAATTGTGTAGGCAAAGACAATGCACTGCACCTGTTCCTTGGCAGTACACCCCAGGGTCACACAGTGAGCACTGCCTCTCCTCAACCAGTCCTGATGTGTTTCCATAGCTTCCTGCTGGACACGGATGTTGAATTGTTGATGAGCGGGGGCAATAAAATCCTTTCTCACATGGAAGTGGAAGGGTCATTCCTGATGTACAGACACAATGCAGAATGAAAATTTACATTAAGTCATTTAGCAGACGCTTTTATCCAAAGCGACTTACAGGAAGAGTAAAAGCAAACAATCAAGGTATTTTTTTAACTAAACCCTTTTTTATTTTCTCTTAGGTTATCACGTTGACTGATATACTGTATGTTTTATGTGGGAATTATGTTTGATGTTTGTTTGTGTCTTGTTTAGTTTTGATGTGTTAAGGTTTTTGTTTATTATTGTGGTTTTATTTATTTATTTGGGTCGGTTTTGTGATTTTGTTGTTGTGTTTTTTGTTTTGTTTTTGTTTTTGTTTTTCCCTCTGTGTTTGTTCATTGGTGATTTGTGTTGTGTTTTGTCTAAATTAATAAAAATTAAAAAAAAAAAAAAAAAAAAAACAATCAAGGTATAGTGCAATAAGAGCTATTAGTGCATCAGTAAGTGCTAGTGACAATTCTTTGAGGAGTAGAATTATCATGTGGTCTAGGAGAGAAGATGCTCTCTGAAGAGATGGGTCTTCAGGAGTTTTTTAAAGGTAGAGAGGAATAAATTAACTTGAATGTCAATTACATTTATGTTCCCAGCTGCTTAATTTTCTGTCATCTAATAATTTGTCCGCCCACCAGCTTTACCTTGATCTTGGCAATAGAATCCAGCAGGGCATGTTTCACAGCTGCCCTGGCCTTGTCTGGGCTGGTAGCTGCCTGGGAGGCAGGAAGTCTGTCTGACACTGCCCTGGAGCAAGCATTAAATTGATTTTGTTAAGATTTTATCTGGAGAATCACATACATCATCAGGCATAATCGTGAAGCAAAGATACCAGTGGAGACTGAGGCAGGCAGGCACAACACAGGAAGAGGACTGAGAAAGTCAAGAAAAACAGGAAGACAACATCAATTCACTTATAAAAACATACTTACTAAAAACACTATTGTTTACTGCAGCGTACTCTTAACTTTAACACTTATCTGCTCTACTCTACTGCCCTTTACTTTTTAACTACACAATGTTTGACTTGTGCTTTTTATTATTTTATCTCTTTTTTTATCCTGCTGTATCTTATTTTATCCTATTTATATTTTTATTTCTATTTCCCTGTTTTAATTGACTGTTTTTACTGTTTTCAATTGTGTCTTGCTGTTTTTAATGTGTATGTAAAGCACTTTGAATTACCCTGTGTTGAATTGTGCTATACAAATAAACTTGCCTTGCCAATATTATGCAGTAATGCACTTGTCATGACAGAATAAAAATCACAGCTGAGGAGGAAGACTCATGCAGGGACATCACATACAATATTCAGCAATGTTGACAGACATTAGCTTGAAGACTAATACTGGATGGCTGACCTTCTCACAAAAATGTCCCACTGAGCAGACATGTTGTTGCGGTCTCTCAGAGCGCTGTCCCTGCGGACAGTAGTAGCCTTCTGCACACTGCCCACTCGGCTCAGCAGCTCCTCTCTGGTGGCAGTAGTGACCTGGAGGACACTGCTGGCAAGCCTCCACTGTAGACCCACCGAGGGAATCTGATGGATAACACACAATGCACGTATCAGTTGGAAATTAGATCATAAATTAATATACTTAAAAAAAGTCAGAAATTGCTTGGTGTTTTGTGTAAATATTTGCTCAGTATTACATCACAGGGAGCACTCCATGTTGTTTCCTTGGACAATTTCTGAGGATGTTACACCTCCTGTGTCATCACACTGTTATATTTTACACTGACAAAGCATTAAGTTGAACATGGGTCATTATCATTTTGCGTTAAATCATTAACATTTAACATACAGTCATGGAAAAAAAATCTTAAACCACCCTTTTTCTTCAATTTCTTGTTCATTTTAATGCCTGGTACAAGTAACAGTACATTTGTTTGGACAGATATATTGATAACAACAAAAATAACATTTAACATACAGTCATGGAAAAAAATCTTAAACCACCCTTTTTCTTTCCTTTTCTTTTTTCACCCAATTTCTTGTTCATTTTAATGCCTGGTACAAGTAACAGTACATTCCACCGAGGGAATCTGATGGATAACACACAATGCACGTATCAACTGGAAATTAGATCATAAATTAATATACTTAAAAAAGTCATAAATTGCTTGGTGTTTTGTGTAAACAGCGCTTGCTGACTGGCAAACAGATTTGACGTAATGAAAGCATTAAAATAGATAACAATGTTAATTTGATGCAAAATACATACCTATTCCCTCATCAGTTTCTGATTCATAACCGTACAAAGGAGCTACAGCATATTTTAATGGGATTCCAGTTGTCCGCCGCGAGACAGGAATACAATTACACGATTAAACCACTTTGTGACTGAAATTATTCATTGCTGCCCAAGGGAGGGAAAAAATGCTTCATTGGAAGTTTTCATATTCCACTGCATCACTGAACTGCAGCGATGTACACCAGTTCATGTAAGGACATTAGCAGCAGAAACTGACAATGTGTGCAACAGAGAGGATTAGGTGTTGTGTTTCTCAGTTCAGGACTATGTCTCATTTCTTTTTCATCATTAATTCATGACAAAAAAGGGGCAGGGGATTACTGAAGTGTCATGAATTGTCTTCTATTTTCAAAGGCAGAGAAAATACATTTAGCACACAGTCATCTTTTGATATTTAAATTCATGAGATGATTAGATGAATTACAGCTACTTTACAAAAGAGAAATATCTCACTTTTTATGGTTCCAACAGGGCAGGGTAGAGGAAGAGGAGTTCCAGGGGGGCAGTAGTGTCCTGTGGGGCAGGAGGTGGCATGGGGGTTTAAAGAGCCTCTGGGGCAGTGATATCCTGCAGCACAGGGCCCAGCCGGAGCATCTAGACCAGTCTGGTTACAGAAAGAGCCGGCCTCACAAGGCAGGGGGTAGGCAGAGCCCAAAGGACAATAGAAACCTGAAAAATAGAGGAGGGATGGAGAATTGAGGATCATTTTAGGATTGAGTGCTTATCTGAACATGCTCTAGGGCTGCTCGCTCTTAAGTCAATAAGTAATAAGTTGTTTTGGCCTTAGTTGGCTAGTCAGATTCAGCAACAGTTACTTCCCCCTCGCCATCAGACTGCTTAACACCAAATAACCCTGCCTGTAAAGTGAAACTAATCATCTGTGCAATAATTCAGACACTGCTGCTAACTTTGAGGGTGCAATAATTCATGTACATATTGGACACCTTTATTTTTATTTTTATACAAGTTTTTATATATATTTATATAGATATATTTATTGTGACAGTCCACAGTATGTATTTATTAACAGGTTCTGCTCACCAGTTATGTGTTATGTGTACTGCGGAAGCCAAGCAACGATATTTCGTTGCCAGATTCACTGTTGTGTTTTTTGTGCAATGACAATAAAGAAAGTCTAAGTCTAAGTCTAGTCTAGTCGATTACTTGTTTTTTGGCATTTTTCATCATGAATTTGCAAAAAACCCTACAAGATTCAAAGTGATGCTTTTGCATGATTATTGGAGGAGAAACTCTTTCACAGATCTTTTGATTAAATCAACTAATTAGTTGACAAATCATAAACAAATCAGTAAGTAATCGAGTAAGAATTTCTTTAGTGGCTCCGGAGTCACATGTGGCTCTTCAGGCCATCTGCAGCGGCTCCCTGTGGCTGCAACCAAAAAATTATACCAAATAAAATGTATTTTCTATTTCTTTACATTTTAATTTTCACTGATTGCTGGTGTAGGCCGAAAGCAATTTGTATTCTTCAATTATAAAAAGGTGATGCTTCTATACGGCATTACATTTTATGTTACTTTTACTTTTTAGTCAACTAAAAAGTTCATAGCTTAAGAAAGTCTGTTAACCTCTAAATTTTGCCAACATCCAGTCTAGTTTTGGTTTCCCTTCGATATTTCTTTGTTGTCCAGCCTCTCATTTGCACTTGGGTCCTGGCTGCATTCTGACAAAATATTCATTCATACAAATAAATGCTCATTTTGACCTATTAGTATTGCTGGTGGGGTAATTTAGACTTAATAGGCTGTTTCATCTTCATTGTAAGGCTCAAAATAAGGTTTGTGGCTCCATTATGATATTTTTGCACCAAAGATTTGGACCTAATTACAGACATACATTCGATAGATAGCTGATAGTTTTAATAAAAAATATATTGTTATTAATTTGCTTTTTAATTCATTTTACCCTCTGCAACATCATTATGAATATTTTATATTTCTTTTATATCTTGCATCCTTGTTTCATGGTTTGAATATGTTTTATTATTATTAACTTGATTTTTATTGCTTGTGTTTATTTCTTTAGGATTTTAGGTTTTTGTTGTTTTTACGTCTCATGTCTGCTCTTTTTAATACCTGTTACTGATTTGTTTTCATTGTATTTATTTGAGTTAATTTTATATTATAAGAGCAATTTTTTACTTGGAATAAATAAAGGGTGAACATAAATAAAGTGTATTATTATTATTATTAAATAGCCACAAAAAGTATCACTGAAATAAATCAACTCCAGCAAAACCCAAAGTCCAATCAGAAGGATTACTGTTGTAATGCCGGCACTCCCTCTAGAGATAGAGGATTTTCTCAAACTCTGAACTTATTTTCTGCTTCTTCTATTTACAGTTAACCCACCAGATTTTTTTTATGTTCCAGGGGGTAGTAATTACTTTGCTGCAAGAATTTTAAATCAGTTTCTTGCTGGTCTGACATCAGCTGTTAAGTTGGGCTGTATTTTCCGCACCATCACCCAACCATCTGCAGCTCCTCAAGAGGATAGTCTAACTTCAGGCTTTCAACTCTCCATATAAGGGAATTTAAACTTTCAAGAGTGAGCTCTTTGTGCAGGAGGCATTCTCTTTGAATTACCATTTGCATTTATCGAGTGCTGCCTTCACCAAGTTACTGTATCATGACGATGATTTCATCATGTGGTGTCAAAGACAAAGCCTTTTTCTGTGGGCATTCATTCCTGTTGTCCTGATTTAACATTGAAGTCATCATTTTTAAAGAAAAAAGTATAACTGTTCGGATTTTAAAAATTCAGCCCTCCGAAAAGGCTTGACAGGAAGCACATAGCCCATTGGTAAGCTGCAGCTAGCTAAGGAATAGACTGCTAATAATGTGTGTCTTATAAATATAATATATTGTTGATGTTTGGGCAGGCTTGAGAGTGTTAGGGCTAACTTCATTAGCTTTCAGGCTAGCACTTAGTTAGGTGTTGCTTGCAGTTAACTGCTAATGTTTAGCTAAGACACTGTGTTTAAGTTTTTGGGTTACTATGTTACTGCAATTCATTACTTTAATTCATAAGAAGACATTTTTACATTAAACAAGCATTTACTCTTTTTAAATATAATCAAAATATTTAAAAAGAGTAAATGCTTGTTTAATGTAAAAAGTAAAAATAGCTATTTAAAGCTACAATTTCATTAATATTATTGTATGTAACTTGTTGTTTTTGTATTAATCATTTCAGGTTTATGACCTGTGGTCACCTGTGGTCATTTTGTAACAAATAAAAGAAGACCAAGGATAAAACAGGAGTTATTGCTTCAGTGTGCTTCCTGTCAAGCCTTTTCGGAGGGCTGAATTTTTAAAATCCGAACAATAACTAAAACCAAGAGGAAGTGGAATTAAAACTGGAATATGCTGCACAGACTGGACAGATCAGATGGAATCAGTCATGTGTCACTTCAATTTCACTAAATGGGAGTACCATGTCATGAGCAAGAAAGATAACGTGTGTGCTAGAGGGAATGAACGAAGTATCACATCCAGCTCACACAAGTTCACTGTCAGGTTTTACCCACCCTGAGGGCAGATGTCTCCTCTGTAGGTGGAGCAGGCATAATGTGGACTCTTGAGACGTGGCGCTGAGTGAGTCACAATATGGTCTGAAGTTGCCTGTGGCGGCGTTACCGATTGGATCCAGCTGGAATCTCTCCCTATTATAGAACATGGCAGATAAAGCATGAAAGATGTTTAAGTTAATATCTCTGTCTCGCACAGAGGAACCAGTCTTCTCTTTCTTAATGTTGATGTACCAGTTTAAACTACCAAGGGAACAACATCCTTTCACAATGTAACACTGTAAGGCAATGATTAATTGTAAAATACTTGAAGGGAAGGTCAAGCTGCAAAGCTGCTGCTTTGCGGGACATTTATCACAACACGTAAGACTTTGCACTCTAGTTGAATAGTTTAAAGAAACTGATGTAGTGCCCTTTCAAAGGAAGCATTTATTGTGGTGTTACAAACTGAAGAAAGCCATATTTTACCAGAATTACTGGAGTTATTGAAGCAGGACAGATTGTGGATCCAGAGGGCGGCGTCTGTCTTTGTGGTATAAACCTTCAGTATTTCACAAAGACAGATGAACAAAGAGGCGCTGGCTCGAGGTGTGGGGCTGTCAGACCCTCCAGAGCAGAAGAAACCTGCAGAGCACAGACCTAACATGGGGAGGAATTAGAAAACAAGAATGGAATGTAAGATTTAAAAAAATAATTGTATTATTTGCGTCTGAAAGACAGCAAAAAATATAAAAATATAGGATATAGTTCAATCCAATCCAATCCCCCTTTATTTGTATAGCACATTTAAACAACACAAACGTCTCCAAAGTGCTGTACATAAAATCAACAATAAAACAAACAATTCCATATACTAATCAGCAATAAAATAATAAGTGTATAAATCTAAAATGACGCCATAAATAAAACAATACAATCAAACAGATAAACATAGTAAAATAAAATAAAAGACGTAGTTAAAAGTAGTAAAATAAATAAAAGACACAGAGGACCACAAAACTCACGCAGTGTTAAAAAGCCAAGGAATAAAAATGGGTCTTGAGACGAGACTTAAAACATTCCACTGTGGGGGCTATTTTTGCAAATATTAAAGACACAATTCTCCATTGTCAGGTGTTTAAGGTGCAAGCTCCCTTGTTTAGTTTTTTTGACAGCATCACATTTCTTCTATGTGTAACTTGAAATGCACCAGCGAAGAACAAGCTCTTTACTCATTTTCATTATTCCTTGAATTCTCTGCTCATGCCACCAGTATATCAAAATTTAAATTTGGCTTCTGACCAAATGCTTGCAAAATAATACCATTATTTGCATCTTTGAGTCTGAACATTTCATTCTTATGGCAATGTTTGCCCTGTAAAATCATGTCAGTCAAAAGAGTGGATTCAAAAAACATTTAATTGATGTTTGATTAATAATATTTACAAATCAAAAATGTCATGATGAATAGCTTTCCAATTCAAAAAGGACTTTGCTAATTATAATGCCAATAATAACAGCCTGTCTGCTCCCCTATTTGGCTGGTGAGTTGTATCATCATAACTATTACTGTTGCATTATTGAATTTTTTTCCCACTGCTCAAGGGCCAATAAACTGAAGTGAATTAATGTGATGAACTGGTGTTATCAGGGCTTATTACACCAAATTAATAAACAAACACGAATAATAGTTGCTCATAGTGTAACTGGAGGGCCAATGGCGCATTTTGTGCTGCCCCAAATGTGACATGAAATGTATGCATTATATTGTAACCAGTTTATATGTAATACACTGTTACTGTGGCAAACTGCGACCCATAACAAGCGTCTGTCAAGTTAGGAGTCGCTACTTGTAGACAGCTGCTGGTTGCACTGTTATGGCACAGTCACACATCTGCAAAATGAATATTGGCAAATACTAACCTCTCTTTCAATTCTGCACAAACGAATGGGCAAATATGCATTCGCAAATGTTTGATGTCCCCTAAGTAAGGGGCTGTAGCACTGTGCCTAAGCTGTATAATGGTATTAACCCTCTATGGTACAAGTTATGATGCCAGTTAGGAAAAAAAGTTTGGAGTGTTTTTTGTCTTAAAAAAGACTAAAGCAACACTGTACCATAACAGTGCACAAGTGAAAAAGAGAATTTTTAAATTAAATTTAACATAATTTATTTAATAAAAATGTGTAAAAAATTCAGTGGCTTCAACAGGGTACAATACATAACATTTTAAATTTAAAAACGTTATAAAATAAACTTTTTAACCTGTCTGAGTGTTGCCTGTAGGCATTGAACCAAAGACCCATTGAAATGAATGTCTTGAACAGTCTAAGTGTATGAAACTATCAAAAATGAAGGAATATTTTTTTTTCCAGATGGAAAAGGGCCAGGAAGTTACGTTTTGAGTGATTTTTTTGTGGCACAAAATGGTAAAGTTGTTTCCTTGATAAAGTCTGCAAAATAGGGTTTCAATATGGCCTCCTGGAGGTCATGTGACAAATTAAAGCATTGCTATTGGTTCCCTATACGCTTCCCTCTTTTTAAAAAGTATTGCATCACTCAAAAACATGCATTGTAGAAATTTGCCAGGCCAAAAATGGGTATGTTGCCTGAGGGCAAGACTGTACCATAGAGCAGTAGTTCTCAACCTTTTTGAGGCACGACCCCCAATTTAACATGCATGTTGTCCGCGACCCCCGCTCAGAATCTCACACGCACAGTTCAGATCACCCAAAAAAGAAACAAAATGACCAAAAAAAGATACAAAATGACCAAAAAAGGAAACAAAATGACCAAAAAAAGGAAACAAAATGACCAAAAAAGACACAAATTGACCAAAAAAGGAAACAAAATGACCAAAAAAGACACAAATTGACCACAAAATGATCAAAAAGACACAAAATGACCAAAAAATACACAAAATGACCCAAAAAAATACACAAAATGACCAAAAAAATACACAAAATGACCAAAAAAATTCACAAAATGACCCAAAAAAATACAAAAAAGCAAAAAAAAAAAAGACACAAAATGACTAAAACACATTAACACATGAACACTTTAACACAGTGGAGACAGAGCTGACTTCCAAAATGATTTGGCGACCCCCAGAAATCATCTCGCGACCCCAATTGGGGTCCCGACCCCAAGGTTGAGAATAGCTGCCATAGAGGATTAAGTATTTTATCTAAAAAGAACAGGTTGTATTTGGAAGTAAACCCTTTATAATCACCAACATCATGATTAGTAACTGTAATTAAATTTCATATGTTTTCTCAGTAACTCTAACATGTTACAATACATTTATCTTGGTATTTAATAACGTAATGTGATTACTGTTTGCTATCGGGGGGTCCCTGACTACTAACCAGGTGGAATCCCTCACCTGTTGGCTGCAAGCCTCCAGGACTAAGGCAGTATTTCCCTGGGGGGCACTGGTGACAGTGAGAGGAGGAGGAAGCTCCAGGCTCTGGGAGGAAGCTGCCAACGGGACAGGGCTTGGGTGACCCACTGCCCTGAGGACAGAAGTGTCCCATAGGACAAACATCTCCATAAGGCTGGGAGACAGGGGAAGACTCTATGGACCCCAGGGAACAAAAATGTCCTGTGGTAGACAAGGGGAGACATCTCACTGAGAGCAACATTCAGAGGAAACTGTGCATCATACAGTGCAGGAATACAGGAATGGAAAAGACACTCTTTTAGCTCTGAGACTGTGTTCCCATGACGATGCTGGACTGTCAGACCTGGGCTGCAGGGTCCAGACGGCTCTGTCAGAGCGCTGTGGTTACAGAAGGAGCCAGCGGGGCAGGGGGAGCAGTCAGTCATGGACGTCCTGCCAGCTGATGGGCTGACACTGCCCATCGGACACGGAGATGGCACAGCTGAACCCTCCATACAGTAGAAACCTGTCCAAGGTGGTGCATGTCATTACAGCAGCTCTACCAAGCTTCTTTTTTTTTGTAATTTTAGTTTTTTTTAACATGCAAGTAAAACAAAAACAGAACAAGGATAACAATTAAAATGAACAGTAAATATAGCAAAATTTCAACATACAAATTCTCATAAACAACATAATCAACGTACATAATAACCATGCAATATAATTGTTATGGTATCTGTATTTTGATTTACTTTATTTTAAGTACAACCAATGGTGTGTTCACTGTTTTGTATCCCATCCCCTGTAAGTGAAAATGTACCATATCATTCATGTATTTAAAGTTGAATTACGGGATACATTACAGTGAATAAGTAAGTGAACCTTTGCCTTTAAACCCCCACATCATGTGACCATAGCTATCCATACAGTAGAAACCTGTCCAAGGTGGTACGTGTAAAGTAATAACTTGCTACTAGAAAAGACACAAAATTACCCAAAAAAGGACTAAAATTGACAAAAAATGACCGCAAAAAGACACAAATTGACCAAAAAAGAAACAAAATTACCAAAAAAAGACACAAAATGACTAAAAAAAAGACACAAAATGACCAAAAAAGACACAAAATGACTAAAAAAACTAACACAAAATGACCAAAAAAAGGCATTCAATAACTTGCTACTAGAAAAGAGGCCACCATTTTTCTTTGTGTGTAGTTTATATACAGTCATGGAAAAAATTAGTAGACCACCCTTGTTTTCTCATGGCTTTCTTGTTCATTTAATGCCTGGTACAACTAAAAGTACATTTGTTTGGACAAATATAATGATAGCAACAAAAATAGCTCATAAGAGTTTAATTTAAGAGCTGATATCTAGCCATTTTACATGGTTTTCTTGATAATGATTTTGATTATTGTCAAGAAAACTATGGAAAATGGCTAGATATCAGCTCTTAAATGAAACTCTTATGAGCTATTTTTGTTGTTATCATTATATTTGTCCAAACAAATGTACCTTTAGTTGTATCAGGCATTAAAATTAACAAGGAGTTGAAGAAAAAAAGTGGTCTTATAACTTTTTCCATGACTGTATATGCATGTGGGAGGTTTTCTTTAATTACCTGGTGGGCAGGTGTCACACATGGACTGTCCAGATAAAGACTGGAAAGTTGCAGGACTACAGATGGTCGGCTCAGCGCTACCATGTGGGCAGGCATGGCCAGGCGGGCACTGACATCCTGCGACACAATTAGATAAAGAAAATCAAACTGTCATCTGGTCCCTTCATGCTTACAATAAAAAAAGGAATGAGAATATAGTATATTGGACTAATGTGATATCCTTTTAAATAAATGAATGAATCAATTACTGGCTGCCGCATTTCACCATGCTCAATGTGGTACCATGGAAACAAAGTAATAAAGAAGAGAGTGACTCTGAGCCGTTTTCATCCTGGTCTGAAATCCTGTGGGAGGCAAAGAGAAGAGAAAGGAGGCTCAGCAGCAGGTGCCCTGACTCTGACAGCAAAAGCTGGAGACTCTTTATGGGTTCTGGGTCATTTCATGCTCAAATTAGCGAAACATCTTCTCGATGAAAGGCGAAACAGGGTCGAGGATGCCTTTCATAGAATCTCCAGGGAGGTGTAATATACTGTAGGAGGAGGAGGAGAGCACATCTGAGGAATAGAATCACCTCCATGGTATGTGTTGAGTAGGATTGAAAAGTAATTGATGAGTTCTGCTACACATCCACATAACAAGTTAATACAGCAGCAGATACAGACCAAGTGTATTTGAGGACAGACATGATAAATGCAAACACCTCACTGAAAAGACTTTAAGTATACTGAAAGTTTTATCTTCACTGCTACAAAGTTGGGTCCAAAAGGCTGATATTGTGATTATGTGTGTGATTATGATACTGTAATTTCCCAGCTTGGGATAAATAAAGTCTGTCTGTGTATCTATCTATCTATCTATCTATCTATCTATCTATCTACCTATCTATCTATCTATCTATCTATCTATCTATCTATTCCAGTAGTTAAAAGGAACAATAGTAGTTTCCTAAAATAAAATAGACTCACGAATAATCCCTCCGTCATCATTTCTGACACACTAGAAGTATGCTTGTCTGTATCTGCAGTGACCCGTTCCTCTGCCTGTATTTTCTCTTTTCTTTCTATTTTCTAGCTGACGCTGTTATCTGTGTCATCGGAAGCTATGCCTATTAGCTCTCTAGACAGAATATCGCTAAACTCGCCATCTAATTACAAGTTATTGAGCTGGGGAGGTGGGAACCATTTTTAGTTTAGTTACAATGTTCAAATTCTACTTATTGTGGCTTTAAACTGCAAAACTACCAAAAATATGTGAGAGCAAACTTTTTGGTAATAATATATTTTGGTAATATTTGTTAAGCGGTAAAGGATAATGAATGAATGAATGAATGAATGCAGCTAGCTTCAAAACTGACAGTGACAAATTCTGACAGTGAAAACCACATATCTCCATGTTTGTCATTTTTAGGTTCTCAGATAAATTTAAGTATCAGGTGTTTCTTCTCCAATGTTTCCATCTTTAAAGACAACGACCATCTTTTGTCAAAAACCTTAAAACTGTGCTATTTTTCTTAGCTTGATATTTGAGAGATAAGTGGTTTTCACAGGGCAAGGCCAATGCCCTACGAAGCATCTTTTTTTTGTAATTTTTTTTTTTGTAAAACAAAAACAAGGATAACAAATAAAATGAACAGTAAATATAGCAAAATTTCAACATACAAATTCTCATAAACAACATAATCAATGTACATACATTTTACATTTTATCTATAGAGCAATTACTCTGTGGAATAATCTGCCTCACTACCTCTGTTGCACTGAAAGTAAACAGGTATTTAAAAAGAAACTGAAATGTTATTTTATACAAGCTGTACATTTTTAAATGTTGTTCTTACCTTTCCTTTTCTTACCCTTTTTAGGTTTATTGTGATTGACCTTACCTGTAAATGTTTGATAAATTGAGAATATGTTTTTTCTGTATATTCTGTGTTGTTCCTGTGGACCCCAGGAAGACTAGCTGGTTACTAAGGTACCAGCTAATGGGGATCCATAATAAATAAACAAATAAACATGTCCAAGATTGCTAATAACCATGCAATATAATTGTTATGGTATCGGACTATATTTTGATTTACTTCATTTTAAGTACAACCAATGGTGTGTTCACTGTTTTGTATCCCATCCCCTGTAAGTGAAAATGTACCATATCATTCATGTATTTAAAGTTGAATTACGGTACTACATAACAGTGAATAAGTAAGTGAACCTTTGCCTTTAAACCCCCACATCATGTGACCATAGCTATCTGGAAACCAGACTTACTGTACATAGACATTGCATTAAGAAAAAAGAAAAAAGGAAAATGATGAAGTGCAAAGACTACCATGGTTAAACTTGGGCTGACCCCTGATGATGTGTACTGTACCTGGCTGATGTCCAGACGCTGATCCTGGTGGACAGAACCACCCTGGGGGACAGAGGAGGTCAGCAGAGGTCTGAGCCCATGAGGGGCAGTAAAAACCCGGGTAACAAGCCTCACAGTCAGCCTCCGACTCACCCGCAGCCCTCCCCAAGAACGTGCCTATATAGAGCAGACAAATTATCATGCGAGTAGAAATAACTCTCTTCTTGATTTCTCTCTCACACACACACACACATATAGGGAGATGAAATAAAACAGTATGGCATAATAGTGCCATGTACGTGCACCATACATGGCCACATTTTTCCACTTGGTTAAGTAACTAGATGACCATTATGACAGTTTTACTGTGTTCCCATTCGGTTTTACAACCTCAGGATACATTTCCATTATATTGTACCTCTGGGGCCTCGTGGTAATGTACACTACCTTTGGAAACATGGTAATAAAAAACCAGAGGTCAGACTGAAGTGGCTTGACTTTTACACTTCTGTTTGGCAACATATTCATAATACATAATTTACACTTCTTTCAGAACTTTGTTGGATTATGTAGGTAGTCTACCTGGAGGACAGGGGCTGGGCTTTGCACTCCCTTTAGGACAAAAGTGGCCTGCAGGACACACACCACCATGGATCTGACCCAGGGTTAAATTGGCAGGAAGTGGGGATGGCGATGTAGTACCTCCTGAAACTGAGACAATAGACCTTTATTGGATGTCATTACTCATTAGGTTAGTGAGTGAACTAAAAGGCCAGCGTCATTTTCAGCAATCCCAGGGAGAGAAATACTACCAAGAGAGAGCAGTGGGGACTGCTAAATGTTCTTAGGAGACCTCTCCGGCACTGTGGAGTCAAAGGTCATAGAAATGTTAAATAAAAACAAAAGTGCATTAAGAGAAAATGGTCCATAGCACAGTGATATTCAAGCTCATGTCAGATTACCCTGTTTTTTTGTCATAAATACCATTTCTAAAATAACCAGTTGTGCATGTTACCATGTATTTACACTCAGTGGTGGTTCTACAAAGGGGCCTACAGGGGCCACTGCCCCTGTAAAGAAGCCTTTGGCCCCTGCTGTGGCCCCTGTGTCAAATTAATAATAAAATGATCAATTTCTAACAATGAACAATGGAACAATTCTAACTTTTTTTTGTTCAAACAATATCTCATTGTACACAAAAGAAACCCAAAATGTGTACATTGTATAATAGTTTAACTCTATGGAGTCTTACAGGGCTATTTTGTCCATTTTTGAATCCTTTTCATGTCTTTGTAATTCATTTTGTGTCTTTTTTGGACATTTGTGTCTTTTTTGTGTCTTTTTTTTGGTAATTTTGTGTCTGTTGTTGTGTCATTTTTAGTTATTTTGTGTCTTTTTTAGTCATTTTGTGTCTTTTTTTGGTCATTTTGTGTCTTTTTTTTGGTCATTTTTATGTCTTCTGTGGGGTTTTTTTTGCTCATTCTGTCTTCTCATTTTGTGTATTTTTTTGGTCATTTTGTGTCTTTTTTGGTCATTTTGTGTCTTTTTCAAGACATTTCAAATATCATCTTTGCCATTCTTTCATGTGCTAATGTGCCCCTCTGATTAAACACTGGCCCCTCCTTGGCCCCCACAGTAAAATTGGTCTAGAACCGCCACTGTTTACACTATATAAAAGGGCAAGAAGAATCAGCCTGTTACCTGTGGTATTACCCCAAGGTGTAGCCGTTCTGGATCCCTCCAGGCAGTAGAAGCCTGGGCTGCAGGGCCCAGATGGAGAGGAGAGGCCAACCTCAGAGCAGTAATGGCCAGGCAAACAGGACTGACATGCTTCTCCAGAAACTGCCCCTGGAACAACAAAAATACAACTCAACGACTAATTACATGCAAGAAAACAAGTGAAACACACTTCACTTGTTTTCAGTTATTGTTTTCTGATGAAGAAGGGTGGAAAATGATTTTATTGATTACAAAAATCCCCACCAACATTGCAAATGACTTCAGATATTATCAGCCCATTAAGCTCAAATGTCACCAACAGTGTATAGAGTTATTATTCAGTGTCAGCTGTCACCGTCTATGGAGCTGAAGGTGCCTGCAGGGCAAGGAACCATATAGCTGGTACCCTGGGGGCAGTAGGACCCTGCGGAGCAGCGGCCTCCTGTCGGGCCCTCCTCTGGCTGGGCAGAAACAGAACCGTGGATACAGAGGTAACTAGGGGCAGCCAGGTGATGAAGACAGAGAGGATGGGGAGGGGGATATGAGATGTAGGAGGTAAAAGATAGATGAGAAAGACGGAAGGAGGCAGATCATAACGGGGGTACAATTACAGGCAAGAGAGACCGAATTAAGCAGAAACAATGTCATATGTTCCATAGTGTATCTGTATGAATGTGATGAAGTATGTGTTCAGTTTGTTTACCCAGGAGAGCAAACCCCAGTGGGAGCAGCCAGTCCAGAGGAACTGCAATATCTCCCTGGAGGGCAGAGCTCACAGCCCGACTTATTGGACAACCCCATCTGCCTGCTGAAGGCACCAGCTGGGCATGGGAATGCTAAACCAGACTGCGTTCCTGTAGATAAATAGCGTATAATATCTACAGATGGTCCAGGACTAAACATCACAGAACAGTTTGTGAGGGCCGTCCTTATCTTGATTATGCTCTATAATGGCCATTTGCATAATTAGAAAGCCATTTACTGTTACGGCCCCTTAATCAGGAGAACACACAAAACAAGAGCAATGCTCAATGCTTTGCATGCAATACAACACATTTTTGGTTAATTGACCAATTTCACAGAGCCCGAGGCATCACTGTGGCCCATATATATCTGTTAACATGATCTGATAACATTGTACATTTGTCAAAGATGTGCTAGAATAGCTGTACTGTTGTATCCTACCTGGTGGGCAAAAGTGTCCTTTAGGACACAGTGTGGGAGTGGGAGTACCAGACACAAGCCCAGTGTCATCATCCACTGAGCCAGCACAGTAAAATCCTGCCGGACATTTAACACACTCTGCCTGTGGAGGGGAACATTACACACATCATTTTTTCTACACAGATTAAATACAAAATTATAACGACAGATGTTCAGAAATATCAACAGACATAACATTTTTAATGCTTGTGATAAAAATAAATCTATAATGTGATCATTATGATCATGTTTGCATCATTATTTTTGGTTTATATTAAAATGAACATTGTGTGATGTTTGCAAGGATCTGTACCAAACAAATTCTTTTGTGCTTTTTATTTTATTTTTTATTTATAAATTTCATTTTTTAACCTAGAATATCATTTGTAGGGATGGCAAGAAGGATATTTTGACACATATTTTGCCTTTAACAAATATTGCACCTCCTGCGATTTCTACATATTTCTATATTGTGATTTTGATTAAATTCTGATAATCCTTAAACCCAAGTAAACAGTAAACACAGACCTAAAGATGCTGTCAGGAGAGCCATGAACTTCCCCCAGAATGAAGATATGTTAACAACATGTTAAAATCCCCATTTTTTTATATATCATATACAGTTATACAGTCGATAGCGCTATTTTAGATCCAATTTTAGAGAAAAAAGACCATGCTTTAGTACAGTATATCATATACTGCTCAAGACAGTTGGGCAGCTATTGTAGGTTTTTCTAATTGTATTACAAAGAGCAGTAGGTGCACTTTATGACTGTTCATCCTCATTTTCCTCACCTGTCCAGGTAAACCCTGGTAGGTCCCTGGCCAGCAGGCTACCTGTCTAGCAGATCCAGGTGGGCACATGTTTCCAGGTGAGCAGGGTATGGAGGCGTGCTCACTGCTGTTTTCTCTGCCTGGACAGTAAGAGCCAGCTGGACAGAGATGAGAAGGGAAAGAGAGCCCTCTGGTGACGCACAGGAAACCTACAAAACAGGGAGAACACATTGTGTGAATGGATTATCCCTTGATAAATCAACTTATGTAATGGAAGCTTTATCTACAGGCAGATAAAGGACACTTAATTACACACTAATGTATGCAGCATAAATTAGTCCCAACCTGGAGGACAAGGCAGGCAGTCGGAGAGATAACTGTTTCTTGTTTTGTTGCTGTAATGCCCGATGGGACAGGGCAGTGGTGCTGAGGAGCCCTGGGGACAGTAATGACCTTCGGGACATCTGTCACCTGTCGTCCCTCCTTCTTCTGGTGCGGGTGACCAGGCCCCAGAGAGGCAGTAGTACCCTGCATCACACCGGCCTGATGCAACACCCTTCCCAGGGGATGAACAGAAGGAGCCTGGTTTGATAGGAAAAAGAGTGAAATTTACTCGAAGGGAAAATTACCCTGAATGACTCTGCAAAACAGAAAACGCAGAACAGGCAATTCATACTATATTATTCCCAGTTGTGATGGGTAAGTTTGTGAGTTTATTACTTTTTTTTTAAATAAGAGCTGTTTTCTTTTCTTGTATTTAATTACATTTACCCTCAAGGTCGTCCTAAACTGAGTCAGCTACTTGACCTTAACTCATAATCATTAATAGTTTAGGGTTTGTGACCTGAAGGGCAGGGCAAGCAGTCCCGGGGTTGTGTCATCTGAGTGTGGGGGTTGATGGATCCAGCTGGACACGGGTACTGGTGTTTGGAACCGGTCCCAGACGGACAGTAATGACCCACTGGACACTCATAAGTCCTCGACAGGGAACCGTTCTGTGTGCCAGGACAATAAAATCTATCCAGACAAAACAAGGATGGAATCATTTACTTCTTGGCCGCTGCTGGTGGCAATGAGGCATCAATATACTCGTGTCTGTATGTGCATATATGTATGCAAATCGATGGGGAAAATAATTTATGTGTGTAAACATCAAAAACACGTACTGTATGTTCTTTCATAATCCATCATGTTTACTGTACATGTGAGTATACATGTTTACGGTGCAGAGTGACTGTGTGTGGCTGATAAGCGAGTTTACCCCTGAGGACAGGCGCTGCAGCTGGCTCTGCCGTCTTCTGCATTGATGGTTCCCACGGGGCACTGCTGAGGAGCCACAGAACCCTCTGAACAGTAATAACCTGGTCGTGTGAAGGCAAGAGATGCACACTCAAGTACACACAGAGACACGCACGGTCCACAGGGGACAAGCTTCGATTTCAAGTGTCAACAGAGCAGCTACTTATGTTTAGCCCTATTAACTTGAAAAGGTTTTGTTTACCTGTTCACTAAGCTGCCTCTGAGCTCTTTGTAAACCTTCAATTTAATTGTGCGCTTCACAATTCCCATTTCCTTTTGTATTCCATACAATGCCATGCAAAGCATAATTGTTTGCTGCCATTCCAGTCTAAACAATAGTAGCCCCAGAGTGTCATCCCCATGTCTGTGTTCATGGATTTTTATTTTTTTTACACTTTTCTCTGTATTTCATTTGTCTAAAGAAATTACAGATTCGGAGGGATCTGATCACCTTTTGGGCACGGTCCTCCACGGCTGTCTCTCAAAGGAGGGTCAGGGCGATCTGCACCCCCCAGACAGAAGAAACCTTCCCAGCATGCTCCTGAAGGTGCTGAGAGCCCTGCAGCATCGCAATAGTAACCGGGGAGACATGGCTGGCAATTCTCCTGAGAGGGGAAATAAGAGAGACAAAGAGAAAGGAAGGAAGGAAGAGAGAGAGAGAGAGAGAGAGAGAGAGAGACAGACAGAGAGAGAGGGGGGTGGTGAGAAAATGAAAAGAGAGAGCCTCATTGCAACATTGATTTGGGATTAGATATTGATTGGCTGTCACAATGAACAACAGAGAAAACACTGTAAGTTACTGTACAGGGCTGGTGTAGCAGGACTGCTGACAATAAACTGGTTTTCAAAGAATAGTGTGATAGACATTCTGCAGTGTTATATAATAAATAACATTAGGTTATTTAATGCAAATGAGAAATAAAGCTAATAAGACATGACATGAAATAAAAAATAAAATAAAATAAAATATAATAAATATATATATAATATATAAATAAAATATAAATACAGACAAAATACATAACTGTGAAATTGTGAAATCATCCAAATTTTTTTTTTTTTTTTACAACGGCCAATTCGATTGACTAAAAAGATGCAGGCTCCCTGTGGTGGTGATCCACAGATCGATATAGGACTGTACGTCAGTGAGCTAGAAAGTTTCTTCAAGTAACCAATTGTAAGTTTTTATTTTTACAATCTATGATGAAAAACTATATACCACATCCCTATGTGCAACTGGCTGTTGTAGGATCTGAATTAATTTATACCACATATCTGTGTCATGAATCATAAAACATCTTGAATTATGCAGAGGAAAATAATGTGTAGTTTTTGAATATTTGTTGTATCTATATTAAAACATTTTCACATAAAACAAAAAAAACACACAAAAAAATGTGACATTTCCAAGCAAAATTACACCCTGCTGCTACTTTGAGGAGAAAAACTCCCTCGCTTGTTGTTAAGGAGGCATGTGAGTGCTATATCGAGATAAAGAGACCTGGGAGATTAATTTGGTGAGATTAGAAAATGTTCCACGCGGACAGGGCAGAGGATGTATGGTGGCCTTGGGGCAGTAATGACCGGCAGGACACGGCCCTCCCTCTTCTGGTGAGAGACACACAGAACAAAGCTGCCATTTGTCAACTATCTCAAAATAGGAAAGCTGGAAAACCACTTTCCCAGAGAATTACAAAGCAGACCATTCAATTTTCTCACATATTAGTAATCAAACATGTTGTTTCATCAGGCTAAACTGTACTGAATTTTCTGGACACAGCAGGACTTGTCTAGTAAAGATGTGTGTTTACCTGCAGCCTGTGAAAGAGGTTGTGGAGAGGTGTTTCCATGTGAGCAGTAATATCCTTCTTGACATGCTCCAGTGACAGCTGTGCCATTTCTGGAAGAGCAGTAATGGCCACTGTCACACTGCCTGCACTGAGAGACAGACCAGTAGCCGGGGTCAGGACCGTAAGTTCCCTCTGGACAGCCTCTCAAGTCAAATCCAGTTCCTTCAGGGCAGTAAAAGCCTGCAGGCCACAGTGCAAACACAAGGAAGTGCATACACATGAAGGATGCAAACTGTATCAGTGCAATGCATCAGTCTTTTTTTATTGATTATTGCTATTTGTTTCATTTTTTGTGTGAATGTTTTGCTAGATAATTGATCATTTTACAAATGTATGTATTAAGAGCAAACTACACACCTGCTGGACACAAGTATAGAGAGCCAGACACACAATACCAGCCTGGCAAACAGAGCTCACACTGAGTAGCATGTGTGACAGCAACATAAGTCCCTGGATCACAGGGCACAGGTTGAACAGTTCCCTCTGGGCAGGAGTGACCCTCAGGACAAGGTCCCCCTATAATGCCATCAGTAGGGGTGGGTGTGACGGCTCCCCCTACACAATAATATCTGCAACATGAGAGCATGAAATCTGTAGAACAGCATGAAAAGAAAACAAGGACACAAGGAATATGTGTTTTTGGTGTACCCTCCACTGCAGGGTCCAGTAGGTTTAGTGAGGCCAGCAGAGTCACAGTAAAATCCTCCCAGACAGGGTCTGCAGTCCTGCAGAGTTTGCAGGCCTGAGCTGTTTGACCAGCTTCCTTCAGGGCAGGCCACGGGAGCAGTGGTGCCTGTAGAGATAACACCAACTCACATTTCAACTCCATCAAACAGAGGACTATGCAGAAAACTATTTAAAGATTATGAAAAATGACAAGCAAATTATTTGGTTTGGCAATGCAACTTGCTGTGACAATCTTTTTACACACTGTAAGCAACATTTAAATGCAACTAAGTAAGTGTGCTCATTGCTGAGTGCTGTGTGTTGAGTAACTGAGGAAAAAAAGCTGAGTTTACCCTACAGCTGCATTTTTAAAGCATGGGTCAGTGCCCCAAGTCAGAAAGAACAAGTGCACAAATTAATTTGAAGAAAACTGCATCAAAAGTTACAAGACAAATGTTGTCACTACTTCCTGTAGGCCACCAAATGGTAATTAGCATGAATAAAACATTGTAGCCCTTGAATGAAATGGTGAAGAATGTTAATAGCCCCACACCGTATAAATTTGGTTACATTAGCCTATAAAACAAGCTGCATCAGCTCTGGATTATAAAAACCATTATTGTGAAAATGTGGACCGCCTGCAACTTGATGAATTTCAGCCATCAACAGTATAGCAGCACTGAAGCAGCTGCTGGCTGATTGCTTATTAAGAGAGGACAAGCTAGTAACCTGAGGGGCAGTATCGACCAGGGGGACACAGGGAACCTGAGAGTCCATCCAGCGGGCTGGGAGAGGATGATCCCTCTCTGCACCAATAACCAGCATGGCATGCTCCTATAGGGAGAAGAATACCACAACACATAATCATCATACAGCTATTAGGATACATCTATAGCCCCGCAGTGTATGCTAAAGAATACAGCTTCTGGGTTTAATGACTGGATCACCCAAATTAGCTTTTGATATATCAGTGTTGGATATAATTACCTCAAAACCAGAAGCAAATACAATAAATTCCAAAGCTGTCCAAAGCTCCAAAGAGTTAAGTCAGAAAACTGCTTATTTTTGCAATTAATTCTTAAATATTTAAAACAGGCACTGGGGAACACTCCTCTGAACCTTACATAAACCTCCTCAAATAGCTTACGTAACAGCACATTAGGAATCACATGATAAGGCTGTATAATATGCTCGTTTGCTGGTAAAATACAGTTTAGACACACTTGGGATATTATCAAATGAGAATATGCAAAGGAGGTTATTTTTCTGTGTGGTTTGTTTCTTTGTCAGCAGGATTACAGGAAAACTACTGGCTAGATTGTCATGAAAGTTGGTGGAAGGGTGTAGTATGGGTCAAGGAAGACCCCATTTAATTTTCAGAATAATAAGGCAAATTCACAATTATATCGAGCTTCATTAATATTGTGGGATAGGGCATTTGTGCTGCATTAACAAAGTGTCGGAATGATCAGAAAATTAGTTCCCGGACATATTTCATTAGTTACTTGATTTATTTTCTATGCATCTATTGCTATTCATGCAATTATTGGAAACCACTATCAACCTGTTGTTTAAATTATCGGTAACGCTTTATAATAAGGTCCTTAATAGCCATTAATTAACAAGTAATAAGGCATTGTTCTCACTTTAGATCCGGTAGTTGCAAAAAGCATAGTTAACTCATAGTTAGCTTATAATAGATGAGCAATAAAGTATATTTTAATATCAATAAGAAAACAAAATAAGATTAATAAAGGCATGGCAAAGACATAATGGGTGGGTCATGGGTGTTTGTAATGCCATTATTAACACTTATATAAGCTTATAAACACACAATAATGTTAATAAGCATCTTGTAAGGACTTACAAGGGCCTTATTACTTGTTAATTAATGGTTATTACAAGGACCTTAATATAAAGCGTTACCCATGAACAGAATGAAGCCAGAAAAACTTCTAAACTTGGGAAATGGGAAGAGAAGAGAAGAGAAGAGAAGAGAAGAGAAGAGAAGAGAAGAGAAGAGAAGAGAAGAGAAGAGAAGAGAAGAGAAGAGAAGAGAAGAGAAGAGAAGAGAAGAGAAGAGAAGAGAAGAGAAGAGAAGAGAAGAGAAGAGTCTTTCTCACCTGCCGGCTCTGACAGTCCCACAGAAGGACAGTACTGTCCAGCAGCACAAGGCCTGCAGCCTGCCAGGCTGTGTGTGCGCAGTGTTGGGTTGAAGGAGCCTCTGGGGCAGGGGTGCTGGTTGGGCAGGGCTGTACCAGCAGGGCAGTAGTGTCCTTTAGGGCAGGGCCTCAGAAAAGACACATTTGCTAGTCTCAGATCACAGTAGTAACCTTGAAAGAAGAGAAATGCATATGTTTATATGCATAGAAAATGATACATTTACTCTCTTTATTTTCATAATAAACTTCTTCCAACAAACTTGCTAAGTGCAGTTTAATAAATGCATGTGAATGAGTCATCAACACCAATGAATAAAACTCTTGCTGGAGTGCTTGAAAGCTGTTTTCATTACATCCGGTTCAGCGAAATAAAAATGGCACAAGGCCAAATAGCAGTGTTTAAAAAAAGAGGAGATTTTATAAGTTGTATTCAGGCACTTTACTTTTCTCCTACTGCAAGAATAAAGGTTAATGGTAGCCTTTTCAACTTCATCACTCTGTGACGCTGCTGCAGGCAGGGCTGCCACGCTAGTTCTCTTCAATTTATTAATCAAACCTCTGGCCCAAGCAATACGACAGGAGATTAAATTAAAGGGTATCTCTATAGGAGGAACTGAGTAGAAAGTTTGTAAACAAATGATGTAATGATCACAATCACAGATCTACCTTCAGGACTTTACGAATGAAAATGCTGGAAACATACATGCCAAAACCAAATGTTTTGACATTTAATTACACCAATACAAGAACTCATTGCAAATTATGATTTCAACTGGTACTCACCCAATATCATGTACCTGGGAATAACTTTACCCAAAGATCTGTCTCAGTTATGTAATATTAACTGCAATTGCCTTAACCCATTGAAGCCTGGAAAGCGGATACGTCGTTTTGTAGTATTTGTTTAAGCTCTCAAATACTTTTTGAATTTCATTTCTATCTGCTACAGAGGCTGAAAAATCTATTATTTAGTAGAAGCGTTGACACTTCTGTTGAATTTCCAGAAAAACTTCAGGTTTTAGGGGCTTATTTTAAAATCGGCCAGAGGTTTTACAGGCAGTTTTAGGCGTCAGTGGGTTAACAACAAACCATTTTGTATAGTGTTTCCTAGGGATAAGCTTATTTCATGTTTCATTTTGGACAGAGAGACCAAGGGTGAAATTCTCTACTTTACTCCTATCTTTAACCTGTTAACATTTCACTAACCCTCTCAGAGGGGTGGGTGGGGCAGGGGATGTTCAGGTGTAGATAACAGCTCAACAGTATATGCCACATAAAACCCATTTTCATTCAGATATATTGAGGTCAGAGGTCAAGGGCTCCCTTTGAAAATGACTATGCCAGTTTTTCCTTCTCGTTTGGGTCCATCCATTTCAATATAACATGAGAAACCTTCTCACTTGATTTATTGCCTCAGAAACTATGGTCTCAATCGCAAGTAAAAACTCTTCTTCAAGACAATTTGAAGTTAATTGTGTAAATAATGGCCCCATTTTGAAAATAGGAAATAAAAAATAGATGATAAAAAAATCATATGATTTGGGGTGTGGCTACCTTTGATTGACAGGTCACTAACAAGGCAAGCCTTCATCAGAAGAGAAGAAAAGCAATGTGTATCCATGGCAACATGTCAATAAAGTTTTTTAAAAAAAAGGAAGTTTACCTGTTTGGTCTCATAACTTTGAGGCTTTCTATATGGTCTGCTCCCCATTTCCGGAAACAAGATGGTGACGAGTGTAATGATTACTGATCATGATTACTAATGATCCAAACTCAAAAAAAAAGCCTCAAACGGGCAGTCAACAAACCAATGGGTGACGCCACGGTGACTAGGTCAAATATTTATACAGTCTATGGGTACCAATGTCTGCCGGCTGAGATAAAGTCAGGGGGCCAGACCGGGGTCCAGACCTAATATTACAGGGGTGCTGGGCACAAAAATTACACATTTTCTAGCCACCAATTCTTATACATATATTCTCTGATGTTTACAACTCCAGAACAATGCAGGTCTTATAAGCAAGTTACACCATGGCATCATATAACTGAATAAGGAAGCTCAGATTATGGGAAAAAACTTTGTTTTGAGAACACAGCTGTCCTTCACCAACTTCCTGACCTGAAGAGCTTTCTGTTGAAAAAACTTGAATCCTTCATTTCTCACTCCCAAAACATACGTCTAAACAAACTGCCACTCAGCAATTCTGCTGGAGGGGATGTAGAGAAATCATGTTTGATCACACTCATGTTTGCTGGTCTTTTTCCTCTATTTAGACTTCCTGAAGGAAGTAGCAGCAATCATCTCAGACACACTGGGCTTTAGTATCAGTACAACATTCACATCAATCTATCTTGGACATATCTCTGACAGGCTAAGTAAAGATGATGCCTACCTCCTAAGGATCTGCCTCGCAGCAAGTAAAAAGGCTATTACAAAACATTGGCTTCAGAAAAACAAACTCTCTACTGGAATATTTGTTGATATTGTTAAACACCTACAGGACATCTTCTGAAACAGATGACCTACTTCATACAACTGCAAAAAGAATAGGGGGAAAAAATGAACAAAATATGTGTTTACTAAGCTAATATGACAGGTATTGCATAATTACTGGATGTACATTTATATTACATTTACATTTACATTTAGTCATTTAGCAGACGCTTTTATCCAAAGCGACTTACAGGAAGAGTAAAAGCAAACAATCAAGGTATAGTGCAATAATAATTAGTGCATCAATAAGTGCAATAAGTGTACCGTGTGCAATATTTCTGTTCTGTTTCTATTACTTGCTTACAGGATCATGGTCATAAGTAGAGAGTGAATTTTTGAGTTATGGCCAGAAATGTATTTTGTGAGGTCACATTTACCTTGACTTCCAGAATCTAATCAGTTCGTCCTTTTGCCAAGTGGATGTTTGAAAATGTATTCAACGTATTAGTAAGATCTTAGTGACCTTCGAATCAGTGAATCGTTGGGCCCAAGTAAACATTTGTGCCAAATTTGAAGAAATTCTCAAAAGACATTCTTCAGATAACGCAAGAATAGCATGGACACACAGATGGATAGAGAGCCAACCCAAAAACATTATGCTATCACCAGTGCAGAGGCATAATAACTGTGTTTGAAAAAAGAAAAATATATGCTTCTGCTGAGAAGATAAAAAGAGTAAAAAGGGTCTCTTACCAGCCTCACAGACAGCGCAGCTTGCCTGTTTCTCTCTGTCCTGGTAGGTTCCTGATGGACATGGCTCTGGAGCGCCATTACCCTGAGAGCAGAAGTGACCTGGAGGACACGGCAGAGCTGTAGGCACAGTCTGACCAGGTGGGCACCAGTAGCCTGTTAGGGTGACAAGAGACGGCAAAGTGTGCGAGGAGGTTGGAGCAGAATGTATCATACACAGATTTTTGTGAAACAGGCCAAAGGGACAATTACACAAAAACATTTTAAAACAACGCTGTTTTTATAATATCAAAAAGCTAAATCTGCTATTTTATAACATAACAATTTTAAACAACCAACCACTGAACGCTTTTTTATAATATCAAAAAAGAATTTTAAATTTAGCAAAAATTTGCTATTTTAATAATATAACAAGACATTTTAATCTTACAAAACATCTTGCCTACCCAGGTCTCTTCACGGACAGCCGGGTGAAGAACTTGGTCTCACAGAAATCCGTGAAATAGCCACGGATTTCGCTTAACTCAAAATCCGTGGAATAGCCACGGAATCACTCAAATTTCCGTGAAACTGACACGGATTTCGCTACAATGCAAGTTAATGACAGTCATATCCCGTGGCTATTGGTTTGTTCCAAGTCACGTGACTTTTAAGGTCCCAGCGGTCAGAATAAAAAACATGGCGGACAGTTCTCTCGTTTTTAGTGAAAAATCAATATTTTGACTTAGTTTCTGCATAAAAATGGATTTTGATCACATTTGTAGCGAGAAATATATGTTTTATTTTCTAAATCTTCACTCAGTAAATGTATATAAATCACTTTGTATAATAATAATAATAATAATAATAATAATAATGTATGTTGGAATAGCCACGGGATATGACTGTCATTAACTTGCATTGTAGCGAAATCCGTGTCAGTTTCACGGAAATGTGAGCGATTCCGTGGCTATTCCACGGATTTCTGTGAGACCATGTTGGGGTGACAACCATCTTCTCATGTCTCATGTTTCATATTGCAATGTTTAATGGCTCTGTACTGTCTGTCCTAAATAAAATTCATAGAAAAAAAAAAAAAGTTGTATTATACCGAAGAATCATGACACAGTTCATGGACTGACCTTGGCTGCAGGGTCCTGTCGGAGCCCTGAGACCTGCTCCTCTGCAGTAGAAACCTGCGGTACATGGCTGGCATCCAGCCTCACTGGTTAGACCTGGCACTGAGGAGAAAGTACCAGCTGGACACAACTCTGGCTCTCCTGAGCCCTCCACTGAAGAGAGAAATAGTTGGACTAGTCATCCATTCAGCCATTCAATCAATAACTTTACATGCCAATACTTATTCTGGGCTGTAGGGAACAAAAGGTTATACCAGCATTCATTGGGCAGAGAGTGTGGAGACACCCTACACAGGTCAGCAGTTTATCGATGGGAAAACAAAAATAGAAACAAGATGACTCACAGTACCCATGGGTAATGTAGGGTGTCCAGTCTACCTGAGTCACAGCTACTTTAGAGCTTCTAGTCCACCTAATTTGCATGTCTCTGTGCTGCATTAAGAAATTGGAGAGTCATAACGAACCCCTAATGTTAAAGGCCTTCTTGCTATAAAAAATAATTCCAATCAATTCCAAGGAGCTGTCATTTAAATGTAAAATAAGATATGATAAGACAGATTTGTGCACTGTATTGTATCAGTCTGTAATGCACAAATGACTTATTGGATGGGCTCAGTGTTTCTCAACAGCCTCAGTCTGTGTCTGCTTAAGGATGTGTTGTCCTACTATTCCCTCTATAGGAATATATAGAGGGATTCATGCGCATGGATTAACTTTTTGCTCTTCAGTTCTGAGTAGCAGATGCCATAAACTAATGTTACGTGCTGATATGATGGATAAGTAAATATTTTCCTCCTTTCAAATTCAATTATAAACATCGAATGTGATTATGCCAGACATCTGTTGACCCAATGTACTGTCCATTTCACCGAGCACTTTACTTTATTAATAGGCTTAAAAACTTTGTTGGCAAGTCCGTCATAGAACCGTTCCAATGCAGTAAAGCGGGGCTTACCACAGTATGCCCCAGGTGGACAAATGCTGCCTGTTTCTCCATCTGTTGGTCTGGCCTCAGTGGCTCCTTCTACACAGTAATACCCAGGGAAGCAGGGGCCCATCGGCAGTGCCAAACCTTTTGAGCAACATCAATACGTATGTTATGTAGGTTTCATATACCCAGAATACATGTATAAATTAGCATGAGACTGACAGAATAATGAGTACGCCCCAAAATGCCTGAAATCAAAAAGCCCCTGATACATACTTAGCCATCATCACAATAAAAAATAATGTTTCTTTTTCAGAGAACGTAATACTTGTGTAAAATATTGCATAATATATTGAAAATATATTGTAAAACATACCAGTTATTGTTGTTAGGTAAGGGAATATAAAGTCATATATTTTGTAATCTAATTCATTTTCAAAAACTACAGTATGCTCTCATGTTCAATATACTTCAGTATATTCTCAATATAGGTCTCTATGATATTTTGTGGTGGTGTGGTGTGGGAGTGGCTTATAGGAGCAGTGCCAGGATTCTAATTGGTACAGGTGGTATCTGTTGGCTAATTACACCCTCCCTTTCATGCAGAGGCATGGTGAACCTGAAGGACACACTCGCTGGAGCCAGAGGACGGCTCAAGGGCTGTCCTCCTCTCTTGGATAATTGTACTTTTGAGTTTGTGTTGTTTGAGATACCTGACTATATGACCTCTGGAGTCACTGGGCAAGGTAGTGGTGGAGCAGAGAGTAAGAAGAATGTTTACGCTGTGAAAGTGTGTGAGCAATAAAAAAAGGCAACCTAAATTGACAGCACTGTGCGAGACTGTGTGTGCTGAATATAACCGATTTTAACAACCAAGGGCACGCTGTAACAATAAATCAACTGAGTGAAGACAGCTCAGGTGATTGAATGAGATGAGTCACCTACATGCCTTGGGGTGGTGTGTTTGGAGCTGTTTAATGCACATATACTTTATAAAAAATACACAATATGTTAACTGTTGAATATGTTAACATGTGAGAACCTATGTCTATGGTGAGAGCTTATTTGGGATTTTAGATATATATGTTCAGGAATGAAAACCAGTTAACTCAAATGGAGAACCAGTGCTGTAACCATTAATGTGCAGACTGTGGACTGGTGTGCATGAGTAGGTTTTTTACTCTGGTCCTGAGAGCTCACAGGGCTGCAACTTGAGAACATGCAAATACACAAAACGCAAGCAAATTGAGAAAACATCTTCCTCAATTTGCCAAACACAAGCGCAGCATTCATAAAACGCGCTGCAAAGACCACAACACAACACAATAAGAAAAAGTGATGCAAATAGAGCAGAACACAACAGAATTGTTTCTAGAAGACACTTAAAAGTGACGCACACGTCTGGACTCGCTTGTGATATCATCACGTTATTTCAAGATAGTGATAATTTCAATGTTATAACGATCATAGCGTGCTAACGTTAGCGGCCGATCATAGCATGCTAGCGTTAGCCGGTGAGCGATAGGGTGCTAGCGTTATCGGGTTAGCAAGACCAAGACCAACTCGGTGCCGTTGAGAGAGACCAACTAAAACGTGCATCATTCATTTATTTGATTTGTTTAACTGCAATGTGATTGATAGGGGGCTAGCGGGCTAACGCTATATATCACGTTATAACATGAAAATATCATTATCATGAAATAACGTGATAATTTCATGTTATAACGTGAAATTATCATTATCTTGAAATAATGTGATAATATCACAAGTGTGTCCAGACATGTGCATCACTTTTAAGTGTCCTTAAGTGGAAATACACGTGTTGTGGTCTATTTGCAGCACTTTTTCTAAATGCTCAGCATGCATTGTCAAGTTGATGAAGATGTTTTCTCAATTTGCTTTTGTTTTGTGTATTTGCATGTGTTTTCTTAAGTTGCAGCTCTCAGGGCCACCGGTTGTTGATTATCAGGGTGAAAATACCTGAGATGTTACAGAAGGTTCCAGGTGGACAAGGCACAGGCTCTGAGCTACCTAAGGGGCAGTAAAAGCCCACTTGGCAGCGCCCCCCGGTGGATGTAGCTGGACAAAGACAGTTGGCATTTGTGTAATTGTCCAGGTCAAAGGGCTGGGAGTTCCATGCTGCTGACACGCAGAACCAACCTGAAAGAACAGAGACAGCAAAAGACAGAGTGGGAAACACTGAAGATGATGTACTGATGTTTTGACTGCTGTCTGTCTCCGCGGTATACCAACACTCCTGTTGCTGACATAAAGCAGAATCAGCGTTGACATCTTATCACATGATAACTTCTCAGCACAGGGTGAAAAAGGAGACAGAAATAGAGAGCAAGGTGAGAAACATGAGTCATAGACAAGGAAAAAAGGTTTAACTCCTGAGTCTCACGAGTAGCTTCTTTAGCGTTTTATTGATCCTTTTCACGGTCTTAATGCATGTCAAGGTTGTGAGGTTTTCCATCTTTTTTTAATTTTAGAAGTCAATCTGCAGCTCCTTTAATAAGTCAAAATAAACAAATAAATAAATACAGACACGCACACCCTTAAGGAAGAAAATGTTCCCATTGAAACCCATTAAAAGCACATTTTTAATCCTATGGCCATTACAACATAAATCATTATTCTCTTATATCATACTTATACTCATACTTATACTTATACTCATACTCATACAATCTAGAGCTCTGACTTTTTACCATTTACCACCAGATTGAGCTATTTTCTCATGTTTGCCCTGTAGGGCAAATACACGTTATTTTATTAATGATGGTGTATTATGGAGCACTGCAGTGTTTGATGCAATATCTATAAATGATTCTCAACAACATTCATTATGAAATTTGAATAATTTAAATTTTGTTTGGGGGAGATCAGAATAAAACAGTGGCATTATGTAAACAAACTGACATTTAAAGGGTAAAAACAGTAGTTATGACCATGACTGTTTGTCTGATTTTTTTTGTCCAACTAATAATGCAAGTAATTAGTTTTCTTTTTAAGCTGCACAAAATGCATGAAAATCAATGCTGTTGCTAATTATTGACATATCTCTGACAAAAAAAAACCCCTAGCCTTTCATATCCAGAAAATGCTCATTTGTTGTGTTATTATGCTGTATTACAGTGGTTTTATGTAAACAACCTAGCATTTAAAGGGTTAAAATTGTGAAAATGAATGAATATTGTATAATTATGGTCATCACTGTTGTTGGGTAAAATATTTAATAAAAAAATGTTTTTGACACTGGTATTTTTGGCCTATGAAGACATCAGAGGAACTATTGTAAAGCGTCACAAGGTTTAATAAACTGGGTAACCACCGTTTTAATATGTGCCTGAAACTATTATGTGGTTTGCATATGGAGCCAGGCTACTTGGCGCCTTGGTGCATAAATAAATAATTTAGGGTATTATCGAAAAGCTACTGCTGTTGCCAAAATGTTAGAATAAAACTGTGAAGAGAGGAGAAGTAAAAGAATGACTGATGTTGCTGGTGTTGAGTTGTGACGTTTCCTGCTTAATGTGCAAGCTTTGTTTCCTACATGCAAGTCTTGCAGACTGCTTTGACTTGCCGACCCCTAGAGACAAAAGCTCTGGCACAGAGGATAAAGTCCTGACACTGAGAAAGCAGCCTGTATGGCTGTGATTGTGTCTTTGGTAGAAGCAAACAAAGACACTATTACTGACCAGCCTTGCATTTTCCAGACACTTTGGTCAGCCTCTCCTTCTCACAGTAGTGTCCTGGAGGACAAGGCAGGCAGCTATCCAGACTCTGAGTCATGGGCTCTGGGTTGTAGTATCCACGAGGACAGGGGAACTGGGTGGCATGCCTTGTACCTATGCATATGACACAATTTGAGTTCAAACAAGTGCTACATGCAAGGTCAGCGTTATTTATCAAAGGAGAAACAATCTTAAAGTACTGAAAGAATTGGTAACACTTTACAATAACCATCATTCATAAATGGTAAACAGATAGTTTATTAATGTTTAATCATAATTTATAAACCATTTATAGGCCTTTTAGAATGGTAAATACATAATTTATTAATGTTAACTAACTACGTAATTCATAAATGACAAATAGATGGTATATTAATGTAAGTTTATAGTTACTTTACCATTAACAAACAATTCAATTATAATTAATAGTTTATTAATAGTTTCAGTTGCACTGATTATAACATTTTTAACACCAAATTAAGTATGTTAATGATTATGAAATGATTCATACACCTTTAAGAAATTGGTTGAAAACATTTAAAGATTAAATATATACACTACCGGTCAAAAGTTTTAGAACACCCCAATTTTTCCAGTTTTTTATTGAAATTCAAGCAGTTCAAGTCAAATGAACAGCTTGAAAGGGTACAAAGGTAAGTGGTGAACTGCCAGAGGTAAATAAAAAAAGGTAAGGTTAACCAAAACTGAAAAATAATGTACATTTCAGAATTATACAAGAAGGCCTTTTTCAGGGAACAAGAAATGGGTTAACAACTTAACTCTATGGAGTCTCGGGCTATTTTGTCCATTTTTGAATTCTTTTAATGTCTTTGTAAGTCATTTTGTGTCTTTTTGTGTCTTTTTTTGTCATTTTGTGTCTTTTTTTAGTCCTTTAGTCCAACATAAAATGTGATTTTGAATCTTTCTTTTACTTTCAAAACACTATCATGCTCAATAAAGAATTTTAAATGTTGCAAATGTGCATTCATTTTAGAGTACACTGAGACATTAAACTGCATCATTTTCAATTAAATTCGGGAAAAGTTGGTGTGTTCTAAAACTTTTGACCAGTAGTGTATAGCACTTTGTAAATGGTTAATAATTGGTTTATAAACCATCTATAAACACCACTTAGTTGGTTATTGTAAAGTGTTACCAAAGAATCTCCTAAAGTTTCACTACTGTCAACAAATTCATGAGTAACCATGACCGTGTTTTTGAATCTACCATCAGGGCAATAGAAGCCAGGGGGGCAGGGGAACTTGGTGAAGTTGCCAGTCTTTTCTGGACAGTAGTAGCCAGCAGGGCAGCGGGAACACACTGACTGGCCTGTGAGGTTGGTGTATGTCCCAGCTGGGCAGGGCACTGAGCTCACACTCCCCTCAGGGCAGTAATGAGCTGCTGGGCAAGAACCTCCTTCTGAGCCTGGAGAGGAAAAACCAATTAGATGTGCTGAATTACTGAGATTATGACTGCTAAGCCCTTAATGTGATGAATCATGTGATAAACCCTGATTAATTCAGTCATCATTCATTCAACAAAACACCCTCACACATTCAGATTTCCTGCATTTATCAGCATCTGTTTCTCCTCTATCTGATGCCTATTCATAAAATCTCCCATCACACATTATATAGTAGCTCTGCTCTCTGCTATCTCATTTCATATATGAACTACATTAATTATTATTAGTTAATTAAGTAATAGTGAAATTATTGTGTTTATATTTGAAGATAGTTGAGCTGCTTATCCTGCAGGTAGGGAGATGGACTTAATCTAAAATCATGAAGCCCAATTAAATTACCTTGTCATTAATAAAATAATAAACTCAGTATTTTTTGCCATTTTACCTGTAGCTGTCGTATCTCCCCCTGGACAGTAATATCCTGCCTGACACAGTCCAGATGGACGAGTGAGACCTGTGGTGCCACAGAACTGACCAGCTGGACACGGACTACATTCAAGAGTGTCTGTCAGATGAAGGCTGCAACCACACATGCACACACAAACATAAAGAGTTACGTAGCAAAGCAAAAGGTTGGTTGCTTCAGTGGCGTCCCTAGGCTAAAACATTCGGGGCTACAGCCCCGGATGTTTTTTAATTAGCCCCGAATATTATATATATATATATTTTTTTAAGATCACATCCTCAAACTTCGGTTATCTTATGTTCATGCTTTGATAAAACAGTGTTTTGGGACAGGTTTGAGTAACAATTTATTTTTATTTTTAAAAAGCCACTACTTTGGCTTTGGCACACAAGTGGTTAACACCTCCAGGTCGCACGTGACGTCATTCACCCAAACAGCAACGTCAGGCAGCAGGCGCACTTGACGACAGCAAGCTGTTAAGCTGAAGTGTAACAAGATATCATGTCACAAAAAAAGATTTCCATGTTTTTCCACACAATTCTCCTGTGAGAAAATAAACACCATGGTTCGACGTGAAAGCCTAACATTAACATTAGCTACTTTCCCCTCTAGATTCATAGATTGAGTACCTAAAAATAATTAAGCTTGGGCTTCTTCTAGACTCTTCTGACAGCCCCGGATGTGTCAAAATCCTAGAGACGCCCCTGGGTTGCTTGCAAGTGTGTGCATGTGATATTTGTGTCCACCAACCTGTTAGAGTAGGTCCCTGGTGGACATGGCAGTGGGACACTGGTGCCCTCAGGACAATAGTTTCCATTTGGACAGGCTCCTCCCACTCCTGTGCTGAAGTTGCCATCTGGATTGTGAACGTTCACACCTTGAGAAGTTGCACATTGACATTAATTTAGCTGTCTGCTTCAGGTTAGCAGCACAATTTCTCTTTTGTACAGCAGCAGGTCTTTAGGTTACAGAGATAAATATGTCATGGTCACAACTGCCAATTATCAAACATGATGTCAGAGAAGCAGTACTTTCAATTAAATGTATTTGAAATACTTAATATAAAAAGTTAGTTTTTCACAAAATACTTTAAGAGCTTGTAATTGTGTATTTGAAGTACTTAAAATACATTAGGTAACACTTTATATTAAGGTCCTTGTAATAACCATTAATTAACAAGTAATAAGGCCCTTGTAAGTCCTTACAAGATGCTTATTAACATTATTGTGTGTTTATAAGCTTATATAAGTGTTAATAATGGCATTACAAACAAATTATGTCTTTGCCATGCCTTTATTTATCTTATTTTGTTTGCTTATTGATATTAAAATATACTTTATTACTCATCTATTATAAGTTAACTACCGTATAAGTTAACTATGCTTTTTGCAACTACCGGATCTAGAGCGAGAACAATGCCTTATTACTTGTTAATTACTGGTTATTAAGGACCTTATTATAAAGCGTTACCATACATTATTTTAATTAGAATTTAATTTTCAAATAAGACACATTATTATGCTCAGGTTTAAATAAAAAAAACTGTACAACAATGAGCCTAATGACAGTCTTTGGTGTAATGTGGTTCACTTGCATTACACCAGTCTGGTTCAGAAACACGTTCATTGTCAACTACCATACTTCATTCATGTTCCCTGGTCTGCAGTTTTGGGGAGAATCACTCTGCTGTAATGGTACCATTTTTCAATTGGTTGCTTGTAAGTAGGAGAAAGTTACTTCTTAGAAACTTACTTACTCCACTGCACTTAAATTTATCGCTCTTGAAAAGGCATTGGCTAAATGCCCAGTCTCATTGTCTTCTGAAAGAGCGAGTGCATCACCGTGGCCAAATTATCCAATTCCCTCGGTTGCATTTCAATCAGCTGTTCAATCAGTCAATCAACAGAAACCACCCAGCATGCACCCCTGAATCTCCAGCCCCCTGCCTTCAAGATATCCTGATTGGCTGATTAAAATCTATGATGTGCAAAATTAGCAAAGCTTATCTTCTGAATGTAGGGGGGTTAAGGTCAGACTCATGTTGAAGCTGCTAATTGCCTAAAATGTGATAATATCAGTTTGTATAATTAGTTACACCTTCTCATAATAGTATTTTTTATTCTATGTTGATCTATTTGATGCACAAGTACCTGTAATTGGTAACACACACACACACGCACGCACACACACACACACACACACACACACACACACACATACACACACACACATTTAATTTAAGAGGTGATATCTAGCAATTTTCCATGGTTTTCTTGATTTTTTGGCTATTATCAAGAAAACCATGGAAAATTGCTAGATATCACCTCTTAAATTAAACTCATCATTATATTTGTCCAAACAAAATGTACCTTTAGTTGTACCAGACATTAAAATAAACAAGAAATGAGAGAAAACGAGGGTAGTCTAATCATTTTTTCCATGACTTTATATATATATATATATATTTTTATGCATTTGTGCTCATCACTGAACATAGTGTACCTGCTATGCAGTAATAACCAGCTTGACAGAGTCCAGTAGGTTCAAAAAGACCCCAGTCCTCACAGTAGAAGCCTGTTAGCACAATATGAAGAAAAACCACTGCAGGAATAAGGCCCAGAAATCATCACAAATTGTTGATTGTTAATCCCATCACATCATAAAATAATATTTCTCCTCTAGTTAATTAAACGTGATGAAACATTCAATTATTGCTTTTTATCTAAATCCATTAGTTCCAACACATCTAGCAAATTAAGGACTGGATACAATAAAATCCGACTCAGCCCACTAAATATTTAATGGCTTTCTATTTAAAGACTTTCTAGTGTGTTGCAGAGCAGTGAGGATAACTATGTGACAATACTCTCACCTGCTGGACAAATGAGGCACTGCTCCACTTGGCTGAGGCCATAATGAGGGCTGTATGTGCCAGGAGGACAGGGCAGGATGCCCTCAACACCGCCACCAAGACAATAGTGTCCTGCTGGACAGGGCTGGACACCTTCTCCTGACAGGCAGTAGGTCCCTGAGAGGCAGTCATCACACTCTTCTGCCCCTTTATCCACAAAAGACAAATTATTGAAGTAATGTTTGCAGTGATACCTGATATGTCATGCAGTACCAGGAAAGTAATTGGATATAGGCTACCTGTAGTGTTTGCATAGGTCCCATCAGGGCAGATTACAGGAGAAGTTGAGCCCATGGGACAGTAGTGTCCAATTGGACAAATGTCCCCCGTTACTCTGTCTGAGGGCATTGGAGACACAGCCCCTCCTGAACAGTAATAGCCTATAAATCAGTAGATACAGAACAATTCATGGATGTAAAGTAAGAAATGGACAAGCATCTTCACCCAACTATAAAATTGACTGGAATGGTCAGTGCACTGCAGAAAAGCCAACTTGTATTTTTTGGCCGAAAACAGTGATTTAAGTTGGTAAAACTTTGAAATATAAATTATTGACATTTCGGGCAATTATGTAAGTTAGCACAACAAAGGAAGCCAGTTGTCTGCTCAAAAACAAGTTGGTGAGTTGTTGTTACTTATATCTTTAAGTTGGGGTTCACAACAAGGGACAATAGTTCTGCTAACTCTTATTTCTTTGTTGTGAAATGCGGGAAAGCGGTGAAATTCGGTCATTAGCGAAAGCTAGCGGCTAACTGATGCTAGCGGCTAACTGATGCTAGCGGCGCTGCTTGTTACAGCTACAAGAGCAGCCATTAGCGTATCAATACTAACTAAAAATTGTGGTCGCAACATTAGCTGACATTTCATAGCGGCGTTACAATCGTGCCAATTCAGCAAATTACAGAAGTAAGGATTAAAAGTTATTACAATGTAAAATTATAAGTTAGTACAACTTACAGTTGAGTTGACAAAAATCTGAATTCAGAGTTGTGCAAACTCAAAAACGAAACTTAAAATATTTAGTTTAATTGTCCAACTTAAAATTTTATCGAAGTTTGTTGCCTTGAAATGTTTAGTTCACCCAACTTTTCTTTTTTTTTTGCAGTGTGGACAAATATAAAAAACATGAAAAAAAACTTCAAAAGTTCAAATTTCATGTTATCAAATTTTATTTTGCATTGACTTCTATATTTTTTTTGAAAATTTGGTAGTTTAACCTCTTTAATTCCACCTGCTCACCGGCAATAAGCTTAAAATGTTATTGTATTTAGTGACACCGTATGTTGTTTGTCTTTGTACGCATATTCTATTATGTTTTCTATTATATAGTTTTGGAGAGGTTTAGGGACACCAGTGACTCCACAAACTAAAAACTTCCTAGCTCCCATAAGTTTAGGCTTGGAGGTCTGGAATTATGTATCGGTGTTATATGGTGATTTGTGGTGAGTTTTGGCATTACGTATATCCTAGTTATTGTTATTCAAATATAGATATAATTATTTTTTAACGTTCCTTTCTTGGATGCCAAATAAGTGAACAATTAAGAAAGGGTGGGTGTTGAATGAAACATTTTCTGAAACATTGAATTGCTCTTTTAACTAAATAATTAATTTCCATACCCGTATGACAAATTCCTGAGGGCTGGCTGAGTCCAGTATTGTTGCAGTAGAGTCCTGGAGGGCAGGGCCAACACACAGAAAGGTTTTGGGCTCCCACAGTGCTGCTCCAGGTTCCTACGGGGCATGGGTGCTGCTGAGGGTACTTGGTCCCTCGTGGGCAGACGTAGCCTGCAGGACATACACCTCCAGAGGCCACAGCCACCTTTGGAAATATTCAAGGAATCATGTGAATATAGCAGAGTTTGATCATTTGGTTTTCAGTCGTGGTAACAACTTTAAAAGTAAAATCTGTGGGCAGTTTGAGTTGGAAGCTGTCATTCATTTCCCACGCACTATACGCAGCTTATCCAAAAAAAAAACACTGCTGGAAAACATTATTTATTTGCTAATGCAAATTTAAACTAAACATGCCTCTAAATTCATATTCATATCAGATAGACAGACAGACAGAAAACACTTTAGCTTTCAAAGTGTGTGGGAAATTAATAGCTGCCATCAAATCAACTGCACAGGTTTAACTGAGAAAATAAATCAGATAAAAATAATCAACTTAAAATCATTTCTTTCTCTCACTTCTTTTACTTCCCTGTTTCTCTTCCCTGTGCTGCTGTAGCATGCAAACAAAATACAAGATTGCCTCAGATGAAGCACAAAGATCAACATGGTTAACGTATGAAAGGCATTAGAGCCTGTTTTTTGCTACTTCACTGCATATAAAGTATGTCTATAAAGTGAACAAAATATCTGGTAATGTGACATCAAAACATGGTGCTAAATTAAATTCCTTTAATATTAAATCTTTCTCACTCTCTGCGCACAGCATGAGGCACCTGGGCAGAGGCACTTTATATGTAAAAGAAACTGCCATGAACTACAGGTAAAATCTTCACACTTTAAGAGTTTAAGACAACTTTTTACATTTTTATGTTATTACATCTGTTCCAGTTTCATCCTAATTAAAAAAAAAACATCAGTTGTCATCACTTGGATAAATCTGCAGGAAGCCAAGCTTTTAAAAACTTGTAATAACTTCTATAAAAGCTTTTAAAAACTTTAATTTGTTATGTCTTACTGGAGAGGCAGTGGAGGCTCCAGAGGTGCAAAAGTGTCCTGGGTCACAGAGACCCTGAGGGTCAGAGAGACCGGCTCGGCTGCAGAACCTGCCAGCCTCACATGGCCGACAGTACTGCACAGCGTCGCCACCAGGCTGGTCAGAGTAAAAGCCCTGAACAATCAGAGAGTAATATTTTACAGTATTAGTTATGTGACTTTGAAAACCTTAACCCTTAATAGGGCACTCATTGAAATACTTGCAAATTCCAAATTTCAACCCTAGAGAATACTGGAGGATATTACAAACAGACAGAATGTGTAAAAAAAACATACGGACCAAGGGGAGGGGGGTAATATTTTGAGAAAAAAGTTTACGAGATTAAAGTGGCAAATGTACAAGAAAAAAATTTGCAGATTTATGAGATTTAAAGTGGTGAATCTGCGAGAAAAAAGTTGTAAAACTCGTCGTATATCTGACTTTTTTCACGCAGATTTGCCCTTTTAAATCTCTTAAATCTGCAACTTTTTTTCTTGTAGATTTGCCACTTTAATCTAGTAAATTTGCAACTTTTTTCTCTAAATATTAATTATTATTACAAGTCACTGAAGAATAACTGGAGGTCAAGGTCAATTGGAGGTCTAGGTCAATAAAGTTAATATTATTATATTATTATCGTACTGATTGGTAGCCTGGTCTTTGCTGATTAGCTGGAAGAAATCCATGTGGTTCTACGACCTCACAGAGAGACACGGGGACCCTATTTTGGATATCCGCTGAAATTACCAAATATGGTTCTTCGCCCGATAAAGGGTTAAGCTTTAGTGCGCTAATGTACAAAACACAGCAAACATCACATCACACATACACTTAACACATAACAAATACTGACTGGAGGACAGGGTCGAGCAACAGCAGTCCCTGGAGGACAGTAATGTCCTGTGGGACACTGGGGTGGCTGGGACAAGCCTGTCTGGTTACACAGTCTGCCTCCCTGACACTCCACACATGACTGTGCAGCTCGACGCTGTGGAGGATGTACAGACAAAGAAATATGGCTTTATCTCTGTCTAATTTTGACAGTAGACTTTCAGGTGAACAGCACTTGATATTTTTTTTGGGTTACTTCCTACCGGCTGGAAAGTGCCAAGAGGACATGGTTGTGGCCTGGCTGCCCCCTCCAAGGTATAATAACCCTTCTCTGCTTCATTCTGAACGGGTGAGGTTGAGCCACCAGTGCAGTAAAAACCAGGGAAACAAGGACCTGAAGGTGAGGTGTTGTTGGAACCTAAACAATAGAAACTGGGGAAAAAAATGACACAAGAATAGAAGTTTCTACTTGACATGTTCCTCTAAAAACATAATACGAGAGGTAACAATGAGTGAGTATGAGTGGCATTACCCTGGTGGACAGCTGACACACTCCTCAGGCCTGCTGAGGCCGGTGCTGTTGCTAAAGGTGCCGGGAGGACAGGGCAGCGGAGAGGACGAAGCTAGAGGACAGTAACTTCCTGCTGGACACAAACCTCCCGTCGGACCATCCGCAGGAGTCTGGACATAGTCACAGTACATATACGTAAAGAAATGTATTGCAGTGAAGTAATTTCATGCCTAAAAGGCCCATGACAGTAAATTTAATATAATACATAATGACATAATGTATGAAATTATTCATCACCACACTAAATATCAGAAAGTGTAAACTCACTTAATGTGACATGAGTCACTGACCTATAATATATAATCACAAGGATAAAGCATTTATGACAACTTCTGTTTAATAAATGATTAAAATTGCATATTCATGATTTTCAGGCAGTGCGTTCTGATGAATAGATGTTTTGTAGTTTGATATCTGCTTATAAAATAAGTGCTCACAAGGCTCTGGTTACATCCTGAAACCTCCACAATATGATAGATACAGCTAATGACATTTATGTTATGGAAAATATTACTTAACCTCTTCATCTCTATGTGTTCATTAAATTCTGGAACGAGTGGGTCAAATATGTAAGGTCCTTACGGCCAGATTTTGTGGAGGTATCCAATTACCCTGTAATGTGGTTTTATTACCCTAGCAGATAATAAAGCAGATTTTTAATCTATTTTCTATTTAGTCCACCCCAATACATTGTTGATTGTTCTTATGTGCACAGTTTACCTCTCATGAAATGGCACAGTTCTTAAATTTCTAAGAATCTGTGGACCGCAGTGGAAAAAATTGCTTGTGTTCTGATGTATGTTTTGTAATATAACCTGCTGTCCCAAAAAAAAAGAATCTCAAAAAATATATATATAGCATACTGCAGACTTGGCTCCCTCTCTACAGTAGAAGCGCTCTTGGCAGCTTCCAGAGGGCTCTGAGAGTCCCACACTGGTGCAATACCGGCCTCCGCCACAGGGGGAGCACTCAGACCCATCACTGAGAGCTGAACGTGAGCTGTAGGTTCCTTCAGGACAAGGCTCGGGAGTAGAAGTGCCTTTTGGACAGTAAAAGCCCTGTTAATTGAGTGAAAGACAGAGAAAAGAAAGTTTTACCTGCACAGTGGCAAGCACACTTAAAGGAAAGTTACACTATCTCATGCATGCAACAAAAAGCTGGATAATCCTACCTGAGGACAGACTAAAGGGAGGCTACTTCCCAGTCTGTCGCAGAAATGCCTTGATGGACATAAAACACACGCCTCTCCACTGTGACCAAGTGTGTTGTTCCTATATTGGCCAGTCTTACAGGGGTAGGTAAAAGGGTAGCCAGTCCCTCTGGGGCAATAGTGCCCATGAGGACACACACCTGTCTGAAATATCACAGCAAAAGTAATCATTTTGAAAGGTGAAAAATTAAAAAAAAGCATTTTTGTGCTTAGTATTTAACTATTGGGACACTTGCCCATTTTAAATACTGTATATGTTATTTATTTGGCATCTTACAGGCCTGGTAATAGGCTGCTCCTGAGGCTGCTGGGAGTAACAGTACTTCCCCTCTGGACACTGGACACACTCACTGGTGTTACGTAGACCAGGAGAGTCGCTGTAGGTACCATTGGGGCAAGGAAGGGGATTGGGATCCTGTGAAGAAAATCATATTTTCAGACAGGGAAATGGACCAAAAATTGCTTCAGACATTTAAAAAGCAGACCATCTAAATTGAATCATATTGTTTTTGCTGTATGTATCCTTCTTCGACTCACAATGCCTCCTCCAGGGCAGTAGAAACCTCGAGGACAGAGCGTGGCTGAGCGCTGGGGGTCTCGGGCCAAACCCTGAGAGCAGAGAAAGCCTGGGGGGCACACCATCACGCTTAACATTGCTTCCTCACTTGTGGTCTCATTACTGCAGTAGTGGCCCTGCAGGCATGGAGAACAGTCCACAGAGCCCTCGTCCTACACACAAGAGAACGTGAAGGAAGATTCAGAGTTGAAGTTAAAGATATAAAGCAGTATGGGGGAGGGACAGAGCAAAATACAGACTGAAAACTCAAGGGAAAGGTGGATCGAACTTGCAAGGTGCACACAGTTATTTCTTCAATATTGAGTGCAAAAGATGAACTATAATAAAATGTGACTTTAACTACTCCTCTTGCTGAGATTTACAGATGTACATACATGGTGAGTAATGTCAGATGATCACTGTGGGCGGAAAATGCTAATCTAAAAATAGGACAATCAGACTGGTAGACTGGCTTATAGAATGACAAGACTAATGCACCAGCTCTCGTTTCCACTGGTTCTGTTACTTGACCAGTCACAGTGGACTGTGTTATAGATGGGGCCTTACAGAGTAGCTGCCAGCTCCACACACTCTGGGGTTGACAGTGGCTGAGAGGGGACAAAAATAGCCAGCAGGGCAAGCAGAGCAGTCCTCCAGCCTCCGACCTCCTTTCAGATGGCGAAATGTGGAGCTGGAGAAAGACAGGACAGAGTGGATATATTCAATCATACTTATTTCAGCAGATTAATCCTTCATTTTACCCCATATAGCAAATTATGTTCATGTCACCATCCTCTTTATCATAATTCCCACATCTGTTCAGCACACAATGACGGCTTACGGTGGGCAGGGTGAAGGCTTAGAGGTGCCCTTTTGACAGAATGAGCCTTTAGGACAAATCAGGCAGTCTTCCCTGTATCTGTTGCCCATTTGGATGCTGTAGGTGCCCGCAGGACAAGGAAACTGGGTGCCATATGCGGTCCCTGATGATGCAACATCAAAATAATTATATCCACATGAATGACTCATGATTACAGGTTTTGAAGAGAAAACAAATCCTATTTTGTGAAATCAAATTCGTGCTTGTGTAAGATTTTCTGAACTACAGAATTAATCATATTTATTAGTTTAATTAAATATAATCACTCATGTGTACCTTCAGGACAGTAGTGTCCAGAGCTGCATCGACCAGACGGAGCTGCAGATCCGGCCAAACAGTACCAGGCCTGTGGGCATGGCCGACACTCACTTTCAGCTTCCAATCCACTGTGACCACTCCACGTCCCCACAGGACACTTGTACTGGGTGGGGAACATTGTTCCGGGAGGACAATAATGCCCTGCAAAGCAGGAGAGTGGTGGTCTCTGGATACCACCAGTTCCTGATGAAACATAATAAAACAGGATCAAGGTGGGAAAACAAGCTGCAACCTATAGTTTTTAT